>NC_042516.1:13030698-13331234 GCF_900963305.1 Echeneis naucrates
TTATCCCAATACTCGGCTATGATGTAAGAGAAAATATCATCTTTTATTATGCAAACAAATGCAAATGAATAACCACCACTTAATATTCTTTTATTCAAGTAGGTAGAATTTAAATTAAGCAATTTGAGCAATAAGTAATTGAAATGGCTACGTAAATGTATTGTTCTTTGCCTGACAGTTATTCCATAAAACATGAAGCCAACTGTCACCCAACTCAAAGATACGCACGCACACACACTCATACAAATAAATACTTACTCTCATACAGACAGACATCACTTCACAACACAATAGGCTTCCTTGTTAAATAGTGTCTGTGTCTACATGGAGGTCTCAGAGTAAGCTCAAAACACTGACAGACTCACAACATACAGACTCATTAAATCTCACTGGCACAAAGGAGGCATTTTGCTCCAGTGCTGCCTATTAGCACCACACAGATTGTCCTCGCCAAGCCTTGTCATCTGAGGCCTCTGCATATGCACACAACTAGGAGTGGATGGATATCTACTTTTATATTTTATCCCCTACTCTTACACAGAACATTTATTATAAAAAAGCTGGACACACATTTCCTAAACTAGATTAATTAGTTCCAGTCGCATAACCTGTCTGGACAAGGCTTTGTCTAATTGGTGACTGATGTGGCTGCAATTGTGGACTCCATATGTAGTTCATGTCCTCCTCTGCCTCATATGGCAGAGGAGGACACTGGGGGAGGGGGAGCAGGAGCCTAAGTGCTAGACAGACAGGCAGGCCAACCTTCCAGATGTACAGGGCCGTCCAAAAGGGTGCGGCCTCACCCTCTATACCATACACTTCACAGTGGCACTACAGGACAGCAGGAGAGGAGGAGGGGGTACACACACAGACCAAATCCTCTTTCGCCCTCCCATTGTTTGTGTCCAGTGACCAATAACTGTGCTGCACTCTATTACTAATCCTGCCTACCCTTCCCCCAACAAGACCCCCCATATGCCTGTCTCTTAGGTCACCACACACACACACGTCGATGGTCATGGGCTCCTCTTGGGTCTTTTAATGCTCTGTCATCTCAATTCTGATTGTCAGAAAACAGACATGCAACTAATGGACCAGCTGAGCTTGTGTCTGCTGCCTACTCCATTTTGTGTTGCCTACCTAACATCTCTTCTATCAGCCAGCTGAGCTGGAGCATCTTGCATCATGACTAATTGAGGCAGCAGCAGCCGAAACACAGAATCTCTTTATATAGCATCAATCTCTCACATTACCAGACATATTTCTTTTTTTAGTGTAGTGGTAATTAAATGAAATGCTGCTGTACTGTTTGAGATATGCCCTTAATACTCCATAATTAGTGTCTCGAATGAACTAAATTATAAATGAGGTAGACCACCCTCTACCAAAGGGAGCTCATGAAGTGTTGATGGATCAGGTGCCAATCTGCCAATATACAAACTTCAAAATCAAGATATATATATATATATATATATATACACACACACACACTCACAGAATTTCACTCAAGGGAAAGACAATGACAATTAGATTTTATATGCTTAAATTTAATGAGCACTAAGATTGAGCTCTTCAATTCATTAACAGTTTCCATTAAAATTTCTGACAAATTTTTCAAATTCATGCCAACCCATTACATTGGTTGCAACTCACACCAAAACTCACAACAATTCACATTACCAAGTAATCGGGTTGAAAATTGTCTGGAGGTTGCTACCATTGGCTTGCCAGCGATGCTACAGTGTCACTGTGCATGTGTTACTTTGTGTAATGAAAGGGAAAGAGCTTGCAGAGGATGAGGAGGAGGTATAGTTTATAAATAGCTACATGTGTTTAGGATGCAGGCACTCATTAGTTAGTCTTCACAGACAAGCACCTATCTATTTTTGCTCACAGTGTACTGTGCACACGACATGCATATGCACATGTGCATACATGTGTGGACAAGCACAAATATACACAGTACTGACTGGACAGCAGAGGACAATATGATTAGTTTTGAGTAAGTTTACTATCCCTTCCTCACCAAAATTGGCCACCGACTAACACAGTTGCAAAATAGCTTCACCTTGCAGGAATACCAGGACATAAAGAAAACATATTTCCTGGGTACCCAGAGAGGGCTTAAGGAATTAGAGGGAGTTTAGAGTTAATCAGCCCCCAAGTGACCAAGTAAGATTATCTCCTTCTATCTACCTGCCCACAGTGTCCGTCTCACTGTCTCCCTCCAACCTGGTTCTCTGCCTCTCCCTCTGTGTCTCAGTGTGAGTGCCTCAGGGTGTGTGTGTGTGTGTGTGTGTGTGTGTGTGTGTGTGTGTGTGTATATCAGGGGGTGGTAGGGCTGGCAGAAGGACAGTAGCGATCAGCTGTGCTGATTCATGGTTTTATGAGGGTCTCCGCCTACCTGGCAGAAAATCAACAGGGATAAAACGATGGCCAAGATATCAGCCCTGTGGCCACATGGTGGCCCTAAGTAAACAGGGACACACATGCCAACATGCACACAAACACGTGCCGTGCTGGTCAGAGTTTCAGTTAACACACAAAAACCTGCATGAATACACAAAAAATAACTGATGTCACTATGGTATATACTTATTTTTAAATAATCCATGTTCTAAAGTAATACAGGATTCTTCTAAGATTCCACTGGGACACACGTAGGGTGACTTTAAAATACTGACCAAACTTTGAATGAAACACTGTAATCAAGAACACTGAGACCACATCTCTCATGTGTCAAGTGGGGGATACTCAACCAAAAGACATTAGGCTACAAAGGTTTATTTGAGTCTAGTTCTCTGTGTAAATCTATACCACGCCCAGCTCTAAAATAATCAATACACACAGATGGTCTCAGATCCTCATAGTGGAACATGAACCGACATGGGAAATGAATGAAGTAACTTTATTGATTTACTGTGGTCACCCTGAAAGCTATTCTGAAACCATTTCCAACATCACCTCAGCTAGAGCCCATTCTACATCTGCACGTGTGTGCACATTATAAAGGAGCAGAGGAATCTGTTGTGGAATCTGTTGCTTATTTAGTAATGCTCACACAACAGAGTAGTACTCTAACTATACGAATGCATCGTAACTCCCAAAAGAGGATTAACACCAGCAGGCTCTTCTGGGACCTCGCTGACCTCACTCTCACATAGCAGAGCCAAAAACATCCTTCAGCATCACTTCAGTAGCTCTGTGCTCAAAACACTGCTGATTCAGCACCTAGGTTTTATCTCTGCCATCTTTTAACTTATCTGTTTACATCTGCTCCTCGCTCAAGCACTTTTCCATCCAACTGCACTAACGCTAGCCCTGTCTCATCCTTCCTACGCCATATCTGCAGAGCTTCATAAAAGATTATCTGACTATATATATCCAGCAATATCATCAATGGAGATGAAGCTTATTGGATGAGTTTCTCCGAATGTGTTAAGGGTTGTACAGGCATGATCACATGCAGGAAAACGCACATATTCACATATGTCGCCCTCCAGCAGAGGATATTTTTAACCCATGCACTCCTTTTGGGCTAAAAGCAAATCATGTCACGCAGAAAACGCAATCCGCAGGCAGAGCCATCTTTGATACTTCATGAAAAAGGGCAGCAAACAAACATCGCATGTAACATCTCAGCGGACACATTCTTGGGAAAAAAGCTTCAACACACCTCATGCTGATATTCATAGAATAAGATAATTTAAAGAAATGAAATACAACAATCATTATGATGTTGTTTTTTAACTATTGTATTACTGTACTTCATTTGAGGATAAGCCATATCAGGGAAGAAATATCCATCTTTCCCCATGATAATATCTACATTTAATAGGAATTCCTTACTGATAAAAAACAAATTAAGATAATACCGCGTATTTGCTGCAGTTTCAATACAAGGGCAATTTCCGAAAAGTGAACTTGAGCTAACAGTGAATGCTCTTATCAAAATGATAACACAAAAACAACAACAACACAGACACTACATTACATTACATTACATTACACGTCGCTGCCCCCGCTAACACGGAGCACTTTATTTGAAAGGGACTGTTGTCAAACTGCTGCTCTACATTGGGAATTATGAAGGTTTGTCATTTCAGTTTCTTTCCTGGCCAACCATCGTTTGACTGCCGCATGGAAAAAGTGTTCACAGAAATGCGGATTGCCAACTTTTGCCTCTCCAAATGAAAACGGCTGGACAGTGATGGGATGCGTCTGAGCAGCGTGCCGGGGCATTTAAACAATCTGTGTATGAAAATGGCGCCGAATGAACAACAAAACAAATCAGCACTAAGTCGCTCAACCTCGCAGGGAGGAGCAGAAAGTCTGAAATTTTGCCTTACCTACTCTGGAATTAGCACGCAGCGCAGAATCCGTCGGTAATCCTCTATTGTGCGCGTTCAGAGGACAAACAACGTCGCGGAGCCGCACATGCTTTGTTGTGCTGGATGTGCCCGGTGCTCGTAAAGTGGGCGGAGCCTGCAGCTCGGACTGCGGCCGACCAACCGGGAGCCGAGCGGCCCGGTGAGGAGCGGGGCCGCTGGACGGACACATGGACGCGCTGCGGTCGACTCAAAAACACGAGACCCTCAGTGTCAAATTCTGTAGCTGCATGGCTGCGTGTATTTTCTTCTGCTGACGGGAAAGATATTAAGGCTAATTGTTCACTTTTAATTCAGGACCCATTGCTAAGCCTCATTACAAATATTCCCAACAGGCATGGGGGGGGGGGGGGGGGGGGGGGGGGCACAGTCATCTGCACGGTACAATGTCCAGAAAGGCGCGGGAACAGCTATCCTCCTCAGAGTCAAGCACTGATGGAGTGCATTCATCTGCACAGTATGAGGCTGTCAGGACTTCAACCCTGAGCCAATCACTTCTCACACAGGCACAGGTTTAAATTTGCAAGGAAATGAGAACCAGCTGAAAACAGTATGTCCAACAACAAGCCATCTGATTTAAGAGTAAAAACTAGGAATAACAATCCGCATGTGCGTCTGACCATGTACACACACAAGCTGGCTCTATGGACCCCAACATGGTCCCCACCCATCTGCCTGACCCCATTAGCGCCACACAACTCACTGCCAAAGCGGGGAGGTAAAAGGAGGTTCATTATTTTATAAACCACACAGGGTGAGGCACCGTCACCTTTGTCTCATAGAGATAAGTTCGTGTGGCATGCACTTTTCAATTCTGGGCTATTTATTACAAAAACAGTCTTACCCGTTTAAAAGACGCTCCAAAAATCTGAGGATTTAAATTGTTACAAAGTCCAAAGAACGTAAGAAAAGAAAAAAGAAGAAGAAAAATGTGAAACACCAAATAAAATTAAGAGGAAACAGAAACTATCCCACGGGCAGTATGATGACGTTTGATAATGGCCTTCTTCTTTAGACTTTGATCACAGGACCAACTGACAACATATCAGTAGCATACTATTCAGGCTGGTGATGTTAAACATTTACTGAAGCAAACACACACACAGAAAGAATCTGACTTTGGGATGTCGTTCTTTCATGCAGTTTCTGTATCTTCTGCTATAATTTCAGATAGAACGAGCAACTAAGCAAAGCAGAGGAAGATCCTGGAAGAGTGATAAAGAGAAACAAAGACTATGTGAAACTGGCTCCTGTTGCTTAGGAACCCTTTGCCCTGCCCTGGGCCTACTGCAAGGAGCAGGTGTTTAGCTGGACCCAGGAGAGGGAGGAGAGACAGAAATGAGAGGGGAGGAGACGAGGAACAGCACTCAGAGACCCACAGTCCCTTGAGACAGTGACAGACTGGGGCCGCAGACTCTGAGACGACCCACTCACGCAGCAGACACACCCAAAACACTGACGCACACTTTCGCCTTCCCTCATCACTCGTGTTCAAAAGCATCGGTAGACACGCACATGTGGTGGTGGAGTGCATTACTCCAGCTGAGTGCACGGGGTTGTGTTTGAAACATCTTTATCCCTCTCTGGCTCTGCCATTCAATGGTTACATAATGTCCCGCAACACTTCCATCATATTCATCTCTCGTTCACTTTCAGCACTGCACCTGGGTGAGCATAGCACACACACACTCACACACCGCGCCACCTTTTCTCTCACATCTGATGTAAAACAACATGTGTAGCCTAGAAAATGCTTTACATACGAATTTTGAGTGCACATGATGGAGGCATGGTTGCAGAGGGTTTTATTAGTGCTCAGAACTGGAGCGCTCAAGCGCACTGATGGGATAGATGGTAACAGGACATCAATATTCATAGTGCACCATTATGTTATTAAGAATTTATGAGCTGGGAATATTCCAGGTTTCTGCCCCCTTTTCCCCTTTCTGTGAAGTTGACATGTTGCCCTCGGTTCTTGTTTTACCCCAAGTTTGAATATGTCCCAGTTCAAGAACTCCAAATTTCACAGTTCAATGTATATTGAAAAAGGGGATCGTGAGAACTTTGTATCATTAACATTAATACATTAGGTGTAATTGTGCATCCTGTTACACAATTTAACATTGAAGATAAGATTGAACTACCTCCCTAAAAAAAAATTTCGATTTAGAGCAAATAAAACTGCCTTAAATGTTTGCATCCATATACAATGTACAGTGATGGCGCAGCTTGAAAATGAAATGCGAACATGAGTATTCAATATTCATCTGAGACTTAAAGTACTCTTAAAAAGATACTTTGTACCAAGCACTGGAGCTCACAGTACATTGCACAAATTGCAGCCGACAATCTAGGCCACCAAAGTACATGCAGCATTGTGGTGAATCAGCTGATGCTGCTGTAAATGGGTGAGTTTTCTTAATTCACACTCCCATCTGGTGGAGAGATGGTGAAGAGCGCCATACTCCACTTGTATGTTACTGATTGGTTAAAAAGATATGATGGGACCAGTGGAAAAATCGGCTATACATTTATCTTACGCCTCTACATCCTTTCGGATTCAAAGTCAGATCTAGACATTAAGATGCGTTGTGAAAAAAACAAAAACAAAAAGAAGAAACACCATGGTGTCGTGTTTTATCTGTAATAAATAAAGGAATCCCTGCCAGTCCTACTAACAGAGAGCTGTAGCGCATGCTGGGAGCATGTGTTCACAAGAGATAAAGACATGTTTGCGTTCAGATGTCTGAGGGTGTCACAGTCTTACCACCCCTCCCAAAACTAGTCCGGTGTTAGTCGATCAAAAAGACCCAAAGAATTCAGATACAGGCGCTAACTAGGATTCTTTCACAATGTCCTTATGTGTGACACTGAATATTCAAAAGCCTGTCATGCACATTTAATCTTAAGTCAACAACATAACAATAATAATTTTATAAATGAAGTTAAACTGATTTTTTTTCCCTGGGATACCAAAAAGTTGACTTAAAAGGAGTCTGCAAACAGAAAGGGGCCCATTTTGCACAGAAAAGTGATACTCTTTATATGCTAGATGTAAAACACTAATGCAATGCCCCCAAAGCAATCCTTACAGTAACTGTTGACTGTTGTCATAAATACAACAATACCTCAATTTTTTTTCTTTCAAACAACGGAAATAATATTTGATACTCACACAAAGTCCAGGTAGAAGGCCATGGTACAAAGCACAGAAGATCCAAGAGAGTGTAATCCAGTCAGAGAAAGAGAGGAAAGAGTGTCAGTAAAACACTTCATTTATGTATGTAAGAACACATAAAAGGTAAAAAAAAAAAAAAAAAAAAAAAAAAGCCGGGACAAACATGTATTTTATCAAATAAGATGTGAACATGAGAACGTGCCTGGTGCTTTTGAGAATTGAATATAAAAGAGAAGAAGTGTAACAATGTTCATATAGTTGGTCCAAACCAGTTAAGTCAAATTAATAATATTACCACAGATTTTAAGATTTCTAAATCTGCAATCTGGATTAAAAAAAAGACATAAAGAATTAACCTAACTCCTGTAGGATTGCTGTTTGGCTTTGGAAGTCTCATTGCTTATAATTGGGCCAGTTATTATTAGTTTTGTCCGTTTCATGAAGTGTTTCGGGCCCAGAGTCTCTGTGCTGGAGAAACCTCACACACCTGGCAGACATTTCAGTCCATGTTTATAACTGATGGCAGAAATTACAGAGAGTTAGCAGTCCTGTGTTTAAGCAAAGAGCACCAACATCCGTGACCTGGTTGTGTTTGACATAATCCTTCTAAATAAGGCACAGTGAACTGTGGACCAAGTGCTGCCGCCACCGAACCAACAACACGCTGTCATATGAACAGATCGCAGTGTTTTTAAGCGGGTCATACCTGAGCTGACGGATCTCTCCTCTGAGTGTCCCCCACCTTCAGGTTGATGCCATAGATCCGGTGTTTCTCTTCAAAGCAACTTGGAGACAATGATCAGGCTTCCACAGAGAGAGAGAGAGAGAGAGAGAGAGAGAGAGAGAGAGAGACAGTGACGCAGCTACAGTGACGAAGCACTAAACAGTGATGGGTGGAGATCAGAGTTTTACCCTAAAATTTCATGAATTATTTTACAAAACAAAAGTAACACTGTGCTTGAAGGAAGATGTATCAGTGTAAGGCTTTGCTGCTGGAGGTAAACTGGGTGCAGTACACTTCCTGGCTGTGAGTGGGAGGATCCATCCAAAACAGGTAGAGACGCACCTCCGCAGAAAGGAGTGCTCTCTGCCAAGCTGCGGCTGCACCGCACTCCGTGTCCGGCCGGGACTTTGGGGGGAGGCGATCACAAGCTCAGGCCCCCCACCTCCTTTGTGTGTGTGTGTGTGTGTGTGTGTGTGTGTGTGTGTGTGTGTGGAGGTGAACGGTTGCTGGAAATCTGTGCATATCCGGAACAAAATTGAGTTAGTGCAACATGTACTTTCTGAACTAATATGAGCCAAAGATTATTCGTATATCCGGATTGTTTTCTGTACCTGATCAGTTGCTTCATGTTGCTGGTTGGTCATACACATGCCACTCCACGTTATCATTATCTGTTTATTACTTTTAAAATATTATGATTGTTTATCTTTGTTTCATTTTTTTTCTCCTCAAGAAATGGTAGAATGTGTTGTAGTTTATCATCACAGTACAATAAAGTAATGCCTGAGGTGAATATGGCACACACAGAACTCTTAGCTATGGCTTCATGATGGCTCCATGTATATATCCAGATTGATATTCCCAGAGGGTGTCATTAACTTTAAGTCAGCAGCTGCTACAGCTGGAAGCTCTGTCTCAGTATTACCAAACCCCCATTGGCCGGTGTTGCCCCAGTCCCATTAGGTTTGTGAAATATAGCTAGTATTAAATTTAAAGAATTGACAAACATTTCAAAAACATAAATAAAAGTTGCAATGTGGTTCCTACACCTCAACCATTGATGGGTCTAATGACTCATCTCTTCTTTTACATCATGTGGATGGCCGGGTGGCTGTGCGTTACCTGGGGAAGGTATGGAAGATGCTCTGCTAAGAAATTTGGGGTGAAAACATTTACATAAACACTGATGCAAATCAAGTACACCCCCTCATAGCAGTGTTATTCCCAAATGCCAGGGCCTCTCTTAGCGGGATAATGATAACTGCCACACTGAAAACATGGTTCGGGAAGGTTTTGAGGAATCCAAGAACAGGTTCAAGGAGTTGGGCTATATTCTAAATTTCCCCAATCCTAATTCAACCCAGCATTAATGGCACCTGCAGGCAAAGAAGTCAAAGGCCCGACCTTCCATATTGCAGGATTTAAAGGATCTGCTGCTGCCAGAAACCACACAGCTCAACCTCAGAGGTCTAACAGAGTCCATGCCTCAGTGAGTCAGGCATGTTATGGTGGCAAAATGGAGAACTACAGAATATTAGGCAGCTGGTCATTAAATTATGGCTGATTGGTGTATTCTCACTGTGAAGACAACACTCATCCCTTATCATGCTGGACAGGCAGGATCCACCCAGTGTGCCGAACTCTACAGTCTCCAGCCCTCTGGATGTCCCTATGTAGCATATAAAGATAAGACTAACTGTCATCACAGACAAACACCAGTTCACACATCTGCATGCATATTCTGTTGCCCCCTGATGAATGCTCCCCTTACTGCCCCTTCACATGGCTATTCTGCAATCATGAGAGAAATCCAATATTCACTCCAAACTCCACTTCTTTGTGGAGTAGTATTGAAACTTTTGCTAAAATTAAAAATACAAGTGATTCTTCCAGCTCTGCAGTTGCCCTTTACGGAAATTAGCCTAATTAATATCTTCAGTGTGAAGGGATGTTCTTTTGGATAATTTAGAAGATTGAACCTGCAGTTCAATTGCTGTTTCTTTTTTTTTTTATGATTTTTATAGGAGGGGTGGAAGTGGCATGATTACATTTTAATAATTCAATCCTAAAAGTGAAGATAATCCAAAAAGCGATGTGGTTAGACAGTAAGAAAGTGTTTTTCTTTCTGCGCCTCATGAAATGAACAGAAATAGGATGAGTAAGAGCGGCCAGGCAAACCCTCATTTTACCAGGAAGAAGGCAGCAGGTAGAATAGCGCCAGTCCTCCGAAGGAATATGAATTACACGTCTTCATTTGACATAAGTCTGGAGTTATGACTTTAATATGGCTGATAAGGGTCCTTTTTTAACTTCGTGCATTATTTTCTACCTCTCAATCGGAGCCGCAATTTTCCAGCTTCTGGAGGAGCCAAACTGGAAGACGGCCAAAGCCAAATATATTCTACAGAAGGAAAACATCCTGAAAAAATATGTTTGTCTGACCAAAGAAGATTTGGATGGCATTCTGGAGGTATGGCTTCCGTCCTCACAGGTGATGTTATGAGAGACAGTTTGAAATGAGCTTTCCATTGATTCTGAAGGAAGAAAGGAAACTTGCCGTCTAACTTTGTGTTCATTGGTCGATCAAAGCGCTCCCATCGACTCCTCCAAAGTTACAAAGAGTAAATGAAGTATTAATAAGACCCATTTTTAGGACTTCACACTGTATTTTCAATAACCACGATGCCTTCACGTACACACATTGTGTAACAGAGACTCTGCCTCACCTTAAGACAACACGTCAGAACCTGTTTTTCCTGGTCTAAAAGAGAATAAGGCCCATCAAAAGTGTGTGAAGGGGACCGGGTTGTGTTAAAATCACTTTTTAAAGGCTTTACTGCTGTCGCCTAACACGATCCAAAATAATTTAGTCACCATAAAATAATACACGACGGTGTACCACACATCAAGGTGTAAATCACCTTGACCACAAATGTTTGAATGTTTGCCTGGGTGTGGCCCACTTTGAATGGCTGTAGGAAATTTAGATTTGAGACAAAAAAGTACTATGAAATTCAGTATGTTTATTATCAGTATCACTAAAGAGACGTCGAGTGAAATAAGGCTTGAAAGAAATTCCAGAAGGTGAATTGATGTTTAACTGACTTGTGTTTTAGGGTAAACACTGTGTGTTTTCAGGCTATGAATATTTTTGCGGTGGATTACAGTCCATGCGCATGAAGAGGTTTGTAACCATTAACCTAGAGAATACCTAGCATACATAATAGTTTTTTTTATTTCTTGGTTCTCCATTTTCATCAAGCAAAACTTCCTACCATACCATACTTGTTGTTTGACATCACTCATGCCTTCCTCATCATGACTATGCAGCCGAGGTGACTGCTCTTTGGTCACAACCAGAGAAGCCATGTGCCACCTGTCAGGTTTTGTTGTGTTAATCTGTGAAAGATCCTCGACAATGACAAACTCTATTTGTTAACACACACAATGTGAAGACAGTGTCAGAGGCTGCTGGTCAAGGTGTGGCAATCACTGGGGACAACCATCTCAATCTGTGGGATTGGGGAAACTCTGTCATCTTTGCTGCCACCATTGTCACCACAATAGGTTTGTATGACACGTACATTATTTGGCACTAATGAAATATATTCAGATTAGTTAACAAAATTACTTTTGATGCTTTAGTAGGTCTCACAATAATAATTGTCTTCAAATCATGTGCAATTTTTTTATGTATTTGTGGAGGTTTTTTTTTTTTATTATTTTGAGTAATTTGACATTGAATGACTGATTAATGTTAATTAATTCTATGTTAGTGTTAATGTTTTAATATTGTCTATATCTCTTAGTGCTGTGATTTAACAGTTTCTCTCGCCACCTTATAGGTTATGGCAACGTTGCTCCTAAGACTAAGGCGGGCCGTGTGTTCTGCATCCTGTATGGTCTGTGCGGGATCCCCCTCTGTCTGGTATGGATCAGTGAACTGGGTACATTCTTTGGTGACAGAGCCAAACGTCTGTCCCAGGTTCTGATCCGTAAAGGTGTTTCAGTGGTAAGAAATGACTGAATGGTGGCGTGTCGTGTTAAAAGTTTTATTCCCGCCTTAAAATTTTACTGTATATGTTTCTCTTTTCCCTTCGGCCAGAAAAAGGTCCAGTTAACTTGTACAGCTCTATTCCTGCTGTGGGGGTTGTTTGTGCACCTGCTGATCCCCCCATTTGTCTTCATGTATCAGGAGGGATGGAGCTACTTGGAAGGCATCTACTTCTCTTTCATTACACTTACAACGGTTGGTTTTGGTGACTATGTAGCAGGTAGGTTCCTTTTGCGGTATACTACTAATTCCTTCTAATAGGACTGCTGCTCTGAAAATATTTTTGCATTTGCATCTGTTTTGTAGAATCCTTTGCTATAAAAGTAATGCCAGTGTATCTACCTCTCTTTCAGGTGTAAATCCAAATATAGACTACCCCAGGCTGTACAGAGTATTTGCAGAGTTATGGATCTACATGGGCCTGGCCTGGCTTTCTCTGTTCTTCAGCTGGAACGTCCACATGGTAGTGGAAGCTCACAAAGTGCTAAAGAAAAGAAGACAGAAGCACAGACATCCCTCTCATGAAGAACCACAGTCTGAGGAAGACAAGCACAACCCAGTAGTGAAGCCATCTGTCGTCGACATCTTCAACTTCATGTCTGACAAGGAGGAAGACTACAGCACTGTCATCAAGGGGATTGGAAACAACACAAAAGGACAACCTGCAGACAACATAAACCGCTCAAAAAGCTGCAGCGACATCTTGACCCTGGATCATTCGCCACGACACCGACGTCTGGTCAGTATTAGTGAAGTGTTCATGAACACAAAGGCTGACGTGGGCAAAGATTATCAAGAGAGGTACTCTCTCATTCAAATAAACAAGGAAGATCCTGAACGCGCAGAAAGCACACAAAATCCAAAGAACAAGGCAAGTCATGCATCAAATTCAGAAATTGTTGACAGCATTTCCACCGTCCCCACCAAAATCAAATTTGCTACAGAAGAGCAAACCACACAGAAACCCGATGGAGGGGGGACAAGGTTTAAAATATCCAAAGTAAATGAAGTGGCACTGAATGAAAATGAAAACGGATAAACACCCTTGCTAAAGTTTCTCTTAACTTTACCAGCCTAGTAATACCAGTTGGACAAGACTGGGGTGTTGGATGCTATAAACATATCACAAGTACTGTTCTTTACCAAGGGAACAAACTGCATTTTGTGGAAGTACTACATAAATCTATGCAAAGTAAGGCTGCACCGTTAAACGGTCTCCTGCTTGCCAAAGGCATTATTTCATGCAGCTTTTCTATCATTGGCTTTAAAAAAAAAAAAAATGGCCCGATAGTTAATTCAGAAAGACAGTTTTATTTAGCTTCTTTCATCCCATATCCGTTTGTTCCAACATTTCTCATCTAAAACAGTTGTGACCATAGACACAGATTATTTTAAATTGCAGTACAGGGCTTTATGAAAAACAGTGCCAATGAGCAGTTTTCCCTCATAAGGAGCAGCAACAGTGGAGGCCATTAACACATGGCCGTCATCAACATACTCCTGGGTCACCACTGGCTGCTCTGAGTGAATGTTCTTGATCTTGATGATCTGGGTAAAACACAAAGGCATGCAAATTGTCAAGAAAAACTCAACTCATTATGAATCCATATCACTTTTGAAACAAAAAACAAAAACAAAACAAAACAAAAAACCCACGAACCTCAGAGCCAGGTGGATCTTCAGGGTTAAACTGTGACAGCTTCATGGAATTTGGATGACAGCCCAGCCAGACGTCACCTGACTTTTGGTCCACCTCAATGTTATCACAAAGTGACCCGACAGCTACAGACTGGTGGGAATAATTGTATTCAGTAAATGAAACCTGGAGATTATTTTATGGTCTTCAGAAATTCTGATGCAAAAGGAGAGTGAAACATGTCTGAATATTTTTTTTCCCTAGGATTACGTTGTATTAGTTCAGCAATTAATTAGATTGGACTGATATCAAGCTCATGTCTTAATGTGAAATATTAAGCCAAAGCTAGTTGCTGCTTATCTTAGCATAAAGCCTGTACACATGGGGGGACAAGGACAGGCTGGCTCTTTACAAATTCAATAAAAATCAACCTACCAGCTCCCCCTGAGCTCAACCATGATGTCATTATATTGTTTATGTGTAATTAGTATAAGAAGAGAAATACTTTTGAGTCTGGTGTTAATACTAAGCAAAGATAAGCAGCTGCTGGCACACAAGGAAGTGATGCAGACTTTCCATCTATCTCAGCATGTCCCAAAATGCTGAACTAGTGTTACATTTCTTTTTTTTTACTGAGGGTAGTAAATAATGAGAAACTATAATACCTTCATAAACACTAGTTGTTCCCCTTCTTGTCTTTTGAAAACATCTATTTCATGGTCTAGGATGTCTGAAACATAAATATACCTAGGGGAAAAAAGTATTTGTTGTGTTATACTCAGTGCTGCACAGAGATCTACTTTAAAAATTATGCCCATCTGGCTACATTGATGTGACTGCTGAAATGGGAGAGAGTAACCGTTTGTCAGGTGATATGTTGATGCCGTTTGAAGACATAATGGCACTGGCTGCCACCCTCACATCCCCTGGACTGTAGTAGACCACATCACACCAGGACAGACCCAACAGGATGGTCAGAAAATGAAGTGCATCGTTGTGAAAGTAGTGATCGTTAGTGGCATAGAAGTTCTCAACTCCGACTGCAATAATATCATTCACACTGAAAAACAATAGGGATTTAAAAAAAAAAAAAAATTAGATTGTCATGGGTTTATTTTGTAATAACATGGGTGGGCTTAATGTCCAATACATACCTGTGCAGTAACGGGTGGATAATAGTTTTTAGGTGCAAAAGTGTATCTCCTCCTACAAAACTGAAGATTTCTATCTGGCTGTTTTTCTGAGGATGATTGACAACAAACAGGTACACAGAGCCATCTATGGAGAGAAAATAATGTAAAATGTGTTGCCATCCTTCTCAGCCAACAGTGTAGTAGAACTTAATGTGAAATGTTTATATCTGATATTTTTATTTTGGTGTTACTGTCACGCACGAGAGAGGTTTTATGTATTACAAAAAGCTCATTGATGTAATGATAACTACAGTGTCTCAGAAAATAAGTAACTTATTTTTTTTTTCTTGCTGCATTTATGATTAATGATCATAATCAGGTTTAACCTGAAAAGATATTGTTTTCGGTGATTCATTCACAATAAAAGCCAACCTTATTGTTTTATTACCACAGTTTATCTTATTTCCAGGTTTTGATCAGTTGTTTTTGCCATTTTGCTAAATAATTCCGAACTTTGTTTTACTTGCTAGCTGAAACAATAAGGCAGATGATGAAATTAATTGGAATTTATTCAGACCACGTTCTCTGGTGCTTTCAGTTGCCCACTATATATATATATATATATATATATATATATATAAATAAATCATTTCATTTTTTTTATTTTTTTTTTACAATATTTGTGATCAGATTCGTACATCACCTGTTTCATCGGTGTACACGCTAATCCCATGTGGGTTGAAAGAGCTAAGGTCCAGCTGTCCTTTGATTTGTAGCATCACTGGAGTTGGCCTTGGGTGCAAAAGATCTAAAATGTACATTTTTCCTGGATCATCAGAGAATGAAGGTAACGGTGGATACTTCAATCCCTGAAAAGAAAACACTTAATGCAAAATATTGATGCAACAGCAGAGAGCTCATTGGAGAAAAAAGGCACTTGAGATCAAATTAATTACAACTCATTTGAAACTAGCATATAGGATATATGACAGAAATGACGTTGATGCATTAATTTGAAATTCATGCAGTCTTGAATTGTGGGTTTGAAGTCATCTTGGGAACTTACGGTGCTAAAGAAGGCCAGTCCATCTTTAAGAACAGTAATATCCTCTGCCCCATATTCTGCACAAAATGAAACGAGCTTTCGGCTTTGCTGCTTTTACACGCATGACATTTCAAAACAAAGATTTAACACTTGACCTGTTGTCGATGACCCGGAATCCAAACTCCTCAGTTAAGAACACATATAAACGTTCAAAGTCCAAAAACATATTCACTTTCCAAAACCTGACTGAAACATAAATACCAGCTGGGGGAAAAAAATAAAAAGTTATGAGAGCTTACCAATGTTCTCTAAATAACGACATTTTAGATGTTTCACCGGAACTTCTCTGGAGACAAGAGCCATTTCCCTGCAGAGGAGTTAAGCATTTAACAAGAAAACAAAAAGATCCGCAGCTCCTGCTGTATATTTTCTAACAGTATGATCAATAAGGCTTGGGTACGTTCAAACCTGTAAACTAAAGCCTTTATTTTAGACTTACTGTAGAAAACAACTAGGCGATTCTAACAAAGCCTTTGCCATTTCAAAATATTATCTCTATCTTAGTTCGACAAATAGTTCATACTTACTTGAGTTTCACAATTCTGTGTGTAATGAAAGCTGCAAAAGCAGCAACAACAACAGCAAGCACCACCTTCCACATGTCAGCCATGTCCAAAAGTCAAAGGTTACACTGGGAGTTTCAGGAGAGGAGGAGAAACATAACTGCCATTATATGTCAGAAGTCCTTGTGGACTCTCCCACTTTCTCCAAGAAAAAATAATCAAAACACGTCCGTCCTCCCAGCGCCTCGTTATTAAATCCGCTCCACTTGTTCGTTCAGAGAAAAGCAAAGCTATGAAACTCCAGTCCGTGTTTTCTTCATACCCGGATACGCAGTTACTGGGTAGATATAGGAAGTGACATCATAAAGTGTTTATTTAATCACGTTTTACATCTTAATTTTAAATATGTGATCTGAGGGAAATCTCTTCCCATGGATATCAACACAAAAAGGCACCCAGAGGTTAAACTGTGGGGGGCTACACAATGTGATTAATATCTTTTGGCACACTACGAACAATAATAAATAAAAGAAATAAAATACACCAGGTTGAGGTCGACCCTGTGCTCTGGGAATAAAGAGCCAATCATGGTGTAATTCTTTCTCTTTGGCTAATTTTAGTTTAACTCTGCTTAAGGTTTGTCAGCTAGCTTAATGCTACAGTTGCCACACAGAATACAGTGGGGATGGCAGGAAAATAAACCGACTTTTCTAAGTACTGAATTCCATTTGTAAAGCAGCATAATAGCTATCCACTTACCATCAGTCACTTTCTTTTCTTTCTTTCTCACCTGTGTGGGGCTGAACTAAAATATAGACACACTTTATTTCACATCCACATTTATTTCACAGTTTGAAGTAACCAGTGAAAAATATTGTTTATGTGATAAAAAGCATATATGTATATATGAACATTTGATTGTTAGTAAAATTCTCCAAGAATTTATTTTACAGTGGTTGGTGTATCTGGTCAATTCAGTTACAGAAACCATTTCCAAAAATTGTTATTTCACATTATTATAAATTCAGGTTTGCTCTGCCTCTGTTATGAGACTCGTGGATCCATTATCCCATCCTGTCTAGGATAAAGAGGTAAACTGTATTTTGGTGAATGAGGTACAACATCTATGCGGATAATCGCACCTAACATAATTTTCTTGTCTAATTGAGAGCATTACAGAGGGATCAATCTGGTTTAAAAAAACAAAGACAAAACTTAACTTCCTGTAATTTTTGTGCTCACTGAGAACCACAGTATACAAAGTCAATCCTTACTTCAGATCACAGACCAGAGCTTTATGGAACACGGTGCCAATGAGCAACTTTCCCCCATACCTAGCTGCTACAGAGGAACCCATGATCACATGACCGTCGTCTGCATACACCTGAGTCACCAGTGGTCCGTCAGAATGAATCTTCTGGATCTGAATAACCTGAAGAAAACATTATCACAAGACGGAGAGAATTATAACAAAATTAATAAGTGCACTGTTCAGTAAGGCGAGTATAGACGTAAAAACTCAACACACGTATATTTCACATAGAAATATACGAAACATAGAGACATATTTCACGTCTCTTTCTGTAAAGGTGTCATCATTCTCTTAATTCACTATCTGACAAATGCAAGTGGACTAACCTCTGATCCAGGCGGGTCCTTGGGGTCAAACATCAAAGCTTTCCATGCATTAGGGTGACAGCCTAGCCACAGGTCACCTGTTTCAGGGTCAACCTCAATGTTGTCACAAAGTGAACCCACAGCCACAGACTGGTGAGACGTAACAGACAAGGTTTTAATCACATATTCATCATGGCGTTTGGATTAGCTTGAATTACAATTCTAGCATCTATTTTTTCACTTTCAGAATGACCTGCATTTAAATTGTCTTAATATTTTCATGCCTGTTACTATTCCAAAGAAATGAAAAAATATAGAGCAATAAAGATAAATGTTTTATTATTGCAGTTGATGAGAAAAAGAGATACATTCTCAAAAATTTTTTTTTAGAAAATATTACTGAAATTTGGTGACTTGTGATTTTACCTTCACAGAGGCCAGTGTATTGTCTGCTTGCCGCTCTAGCACATGGACATTGTGGTCAAAAAGATCTGCCACATATATATGTCTATAAATAAGAGAATACCACAATGAAGATGCAACACTACAAAGAAGAAAGCAAGAATGACCATATACATGTTACAGCAGATCATTCCTACCTTTTATCAGGTGATATGTTGATGCCATTTGCAAAGTAATAACCCTCAGAGACGACCTTTACTTCCTTGGGACTGTAGTAGACAACATTAGTCCATGGTTGAGCAAGAAGAGGCTCAATGAAACCTTTAATGATCTCGTGGGAAAAGTAGTGATCATTGGTTGCGTAGAAGCTATCCACACTCACTGCAACAATGTCATTTACACTGGAAGGAAAAATTATAATTGAAAATGTTTAAATAGGTGATATTCACTGACTGCAATAATCATCTTTTTTGGTATAACTATGGTCATTTGTGACATCAGTAACAACAGTTACAAAACTAAAACTGTTTTGTATATAATAGTTTCACACTGAGCACATCCTTGTACTAAGTAAATCTCAAATATAAACTCTCCAGTCCTCAAATGTCAGCAAATCAACAAACAACACATTTAAGATGCAAACATCCTAAATAAGTGTAATATCAGGTCCATGCAATAATGGCTTTAGCAGAGTAGTTGGGGAAATGTAACCTGATAAGATGAGAGCAGGTGCAATATTCCATCAGTAGGTGTAATCTCTCATTTACTTTGATTTTTATCTTACCTCGTTAAGTTCTATGAGCAGATCACACAGATGTATTTATTTTTAATCTTTCTGACTATATGAACTGTATTATATGTGCATCATACTTTATTCATCTTTTCTGATGTCTGTACCTTTACCTTGACTGCAGCACTGAGTGGAGAAGAAATTTCCCCATGGGGACAGTAAAATATATCCAGCTGACAGTGTGAACATTTAAAATTTCTCAGTGTTGTGTACCTGTAGAGAAGCTCATGCTTTATAGTTTTCAGATGGGCCAGGGAGTGGTCATCTTCAACAAATTTGAAGACCTCAATTTGGCTTTTGTGTTGAGGATGATTGACAACGAACAGATATATCGTCTCATCTGATGAGAAAGAAGAAAACACAAGATTTAAAAAAAAAAAAAGAAGAAGAAGAAGAAGAAGAGGAAAAAGTAAAAGGGGGTTAGGGTTAGTCTGTTTTGGAGCAGTTGTGTATCAAAATTTTTCAACCATATCATTTCAGATGTACAGGCACACCCAGGGCATCGGCTTTTTACTCAGGATACCCACTGAGACTATCACAGCACCCAATCACAACAACTTTGTCCACGTGTGCAACATACACTACACAGTTTAATAGTTAAAGTCAACCAGGATATTTGCATTGCAGAATATACTTTAATTTCATTCACTAATGCTTATCTGTAAAATCACAGATGTATGTATGTATGTATATATATATATATATATATATATATATATAGAGAGAGAGAGAGAGAGAGAGAGAGAGAGAGAGAGAGGGAGAGAGAGAGAGAGAGAGAGAGAGAGAGAGAGTTCAATCTGGATCAAACTGAAAAGCCTAAAAGGTTCTACACTTGGAGGCACATTTGCAACCAAGTGTTTTTAATCACCTGAATCTGTGTATACACTGATACCATGTGGGTTGAATGATTCTAGGTCAAAGTTTCTTGGCATGCGTAACTCCACTGGTTTAACCCGTGAATCTTGTAGATCAAGGGAGAAAATCTTCCCTGCCACATCTGAGGATTGCAGCCCAGGATACTTGAGACCCTTGGGATGTAAAAATATATCAAATTACACAAACTATAATAGATAAAGCACATAAAAAACATGCCACATTGTGTTCAATTAAAGAGAAAACTAAATAAACTATTGACCTCAGTTTTAGGTTCCTATCTTCTGAGGGAATTACACATTTATTTGGCACAATATTAAACTGGTTGATGGATTTCCTTTTTCACGTAGCTCAAAGCCCATGATTGAAACTTTACAGAGGTTTTGATGACCTAACTTTAATTCTCGGCTGCTTTGTATCATAAGTTTGCTTAACCTTACAAACACTCACCGAGCTGATAAAAGCAAACCCGTCTCTCAGGATCGTGATGTCCTCTGAGCCAAAATCTGCAAATCCAAAATGACTGAATTCATTTCAATTCCCCGCAGTGATCATTTTAGCTGCATTTACTTCTGAGGTTATGCTCACCCAGATTTTTGAGAGCCACACAGTTTGGAAGGTGGTTCTGGACCAGCTGTCTGGAGGCGAGAGTCCTCCTCCTGCAAAGTTCGGGTCATTTAGGACGCAACTAAACTTGACTTTCTCCTCAAGAAAAAAAAAGATAAGACAAACCGGAGCACCGCCGTAACTTTAATACCGAATGGGGTTGTTTACTTGGTTACCTTAAGTTGACAATCCTCTCTCCCAACAGCGCCGCCAGAGCCGCTATGGCGAGCGAGACAACGACCAACTTCGCCATTTGCGCAACCAGACGAGCCAAACAGACTGAGTGGCTGCTGAGGCGAGTCTCTGCACGTGGAGCTGATGCTGCTTTCACGGCTATCGGAAATATGTCAACTTCGGGTTCTTTTGTTGGTAAACAAATGCCGGCCTTTCGATCCTTAGTGTGCTTTACTTGAATTCCTTAAGGAGGCACATTGCAGTGCATCGGCAATGTGCTGATATCTCATATCGTTTTCACCGTCTTCGCCTCGAAGCTGTAGGACAGTCAGATCTCTTTGTCTTCGTTTCCCTGATGTGTATGATTTATAACGTACTCATGTTCTGGTTTTACTTCTACTCCGTAAAGCACTTTGGTTAACTCCTGGTTGTTTCAAATGTGCCATCGAAACAAAACGGACTCGACTAAAACAAAAACAGTACGTGTGCGTTCAAAAGAGCCCACCGAGCACATCGGAAAGCAGAGACATGCATTTAGTGTATGTGATTTCCGACATTTGAGAAGCGTGTGAATGCAGCGTACACTGGCCCTGATGTTTTCAGTAGTTGACGTTTGATTTTCACACCGTGGGGCCGGTGCTGCTCAGGTGATGGCATCAGAGACCCCTTTGTCAAACCTCTGGAGGCGGGAACACGGCCTGACTTTATGAGAGAACCTCACGAATGGATGAGCGATGACTTTACTTTACAGGTGCAGGTTACAAACAGCCACTTCCCAGACAGAACGATGGAAACGTGCTCTGAATGTGGTTAAATTCTCTTCATCATACCATCGGCTTTTATTCTTTAGTCAAGCCATCTAGAAATACATGAATATACCCTTGTTTGCCTCCAAATGCTCACGGACGCATTTGCACCCAAACACATCTGCACAGATGGTGATCAAAGACAAACCAAACATTTAGGTCACACTTTTTCTGTCCAAGATTGCCTGAATTTTAGGGATGTGAATTTGTCAAGTCTTGGGGGAAACCACTTCATCAATGTTATCAAAGGGAAATTATTGTGTTTTAAATTCACTCACTTACCGTCAAGGCGACCAATCAACAATATGGCATATTCAATGACATGTAGTGCCTGCAAAGCCCTGTTTAAATTGTTTATTTTTGAAGTTGTTTTTTGTAGGTGATGACTCGTCCCAACATAAAACAAAAAGTTACAAAATTTTCTATGTAATCAAAATCATGTGTAAGAGACTTCATAAAAAACAAACATGAACACATACATACACATACAGAAGTGAAAGAAACAAAATTGGCAAACTATTGACCCTGTGATATTCAGCATTGGGTGCATGCAACCTGACAGTAACTGTAGAATATCTACAAAAGTCCAATTAAAGAATGATAGCATCTAACAACTTCAAAACAACAACTCCTGCACATTACATTATGTGCAACCAGCGAGCACTGTTAGTTGGGGCACATCAGACTCCTGACTCTGTTTTGTGAAGTCGTGTAAGGTTCACAGTGTAATACAGCAGGATCCCCATCAAACAGTTTCAAGCAAGACTGTATATTTGGAACATACAAAATAAATTTTATTATCCATTCTCTTCATGACTACATCTTATTAGAATTTCTAGACAATGGCATTGTCAAATAACACACCCAAATTAATTCTAATAATCCTGACAGGTGCAACAATACAGTTCTGTCAAGTCCAGGTGTCAAAATATAACTGAATGTGAAAAGCAATTTAAACCTTATTCTTGTTATCTTTAACATAAAAAGGAGAGCCATGGCCCTGGGCCGATGTGAGAGCTAGGCAGGACATGGCCATGAGCACACATAAACACAGGTGAGGAAGCGGCTTCAGGGTTGGGCCCCGGTGGCTGCAGGGACTTGTGTGGCCAAGGTGTTAGGGGCAGAGATGACAGGTGATCCAGCAATGTTAGCCAGTGGCTGTGAGGAGGACATTGAGGTGATGCCTGCAAGACACAGGAGGTGCGTTGATCAATTGGAGATAGTCAACTTTACATGTAATCACAATCTAAGTTTAAAAGGTGTGACTTTCTTTGATGCTGTTTGCACAAAATGTTCCTTTTTTTACAATCTGCCTATCTTTTGGCAAAAAAAGGTTTCTGCAAATACAGGCTATCTGTTTGATTAGCATAGTTAATCTTAGAAGCATTGCTCACCGGCCATCATACTTGAGGAGCTGACTGGTGTGGAGCTGGCAGCCATCCCACCAGGAGTGGCCCCCCTTCCCTGATCTTTTACGATGGGATCTGCAAACAAGTGGATTTGAACACCTCATAAACCAAATACAGGTGTTAACAAAACTCAATTTTGTTCACACATTTTAAGTATAGAACACAAATTTTGGTTGCAGCCGCTTTATTCAAGGAGTATGTAAGCGTTTTGGGCAAGACACCAACATATGAAAGAAAAATCAAACGCAATCTTACAGAAGTAGGGATGATCCATTGCCTCTCTGGCCGTGAGGCGGGCTTGATGGTCATAGCGCAACAGTTTGTCCAAGAAGTCTAGAGCCTCGGTGCTGACCAGGTGCTGGTTCTCACTGTGCACAAACCTCTCCCACCTTTTGCGGGAGTGTCTAGAGAACAAACCAGGGATTAAATGTTAACTAAAGGTTCTCATTTATAAGAATTTCAGTTCATATATTGATACTGTTTTGAGGTCCAACAGCCACAACAATTTACCTCCCCAGAATGTCATTGAACCGAGGATCCAATTCAATGTTGTACTTATCAATGTAGTCGTACAGGTCCTCAGTGCCGAGTACTTTTGCAATACGCACAAGCTGTGAATTAGAAGACACAAATTTTTAAAAATTAAATTGCTATTTGTTATTGCCTGTTATGTGTGTTGAGGAATGTGGTCCACAATCCACTGCAGTTAGTGACTAACTTCTTTTTTTATATTAAACCTAACTTAACCATTTCTTGTGTGAATGGTAACTCATGTCTAATGGTCAAAACAAATTTTCAAAATGAACATCAAATCACTATAAGTTAAAGCCTAAACTCTGTAATTTGGATAAAATAAAGTTGCCATCATCTTGAATTTAAACAATTTTATGTTCAGTGTAAAATATGAATTTCTGAAAACAATTTGTTTCTCCAGTATTTAGGAAAATAAGAGTTTAATCACGGGGCAGAGTGTTGAAATTGTTCAAGAGGATTATCTTGAAAATAATTAAATATCAATGTGTACCAATGGAAATGACTCAACAATAAGCTGCTGGAATGGTCAATGTTTCAAAAAGTTTTTCTACCTTTCCTCAACAACTGGTGAGATAATTTTGAGGGAAGCCAGGCAGAGTTGCCATGATGCCAACGTCTATTGACAGAAGAATGTGGTCTGACTGTGTCAAAAACAATACAATGTACTCTTGTGAAACACAGCCCTAGACCCTGCCTTCTTTTAGTCACACGGTTTTCACAGAAGTTGGGACATTTCATACCTGATCATAGTTGTCGTGACCATGGAAGAAAGGTTCCTTTCTGAAGATCATGCTGGCAAGCATGCAACCCAGACTCCACATGTCCAAGCTGTAGTCATACATCTACAAATAATAGAGGGAGATAAAGAGGTTTTAATTGACTTCATGACCGTAAAAAACTGGCATGACTAGGCATGTAAGGTCATGAGAGCCTCACCTGGTAGTCTACCAGTAGTTCAGGTCCTTTGAAGTACCTGGATGCCACTCTCACGTTGTATTCCTGGTTTGGGTGGTAGAATTCTGCCAAACCCCAATCAATAAGACGGAGCTGGAAATTCAGAGATAAATATGGTATAAAAAAAATTATAGTTCACTGCTGTCAAAGGTACAAAGATATGAAGAAGATGGTATTCGAGACCATACCTTCCTGTGTTCATGATCAATCATTACATTGTGTGGTTTGACATCTCTGTGCATTATCCCCATACTGTGGCAGTAATCCAAAGCCTACCAGGTAAAGAAGGAAAAATGTGCTAAGCTTACACAAATATGTATAACATAATATATATAAATATATAAAATGTATAATATAAAGCTGTTCCTTTTCACAAAAAGCTGATTCTTACCTTCAGGATTTCGTACATGTAGAACCGTATGTCAAAGTCAGATAGGGTTTGGTACAATTGCTGTAAAATCAAAACATATTACCCATCACAATAACAATAACTTGTGTTAATTTCTTCTAAAATGCAAATTTCAACAATCTTTTCCTACCTTGAAGTCTGTGTTGTTCACATGTTCAAAGACAAGAGCGGGAGTTCGTGACTAAAACGTTTACACAGAAAGAAAAATTATGTGATAATGCATGCATACGAAAAAGTTTAACTTTTACAATGCAATAAGGAGAACAAAATTACCACAGGATCCTTGACGATATCTAAGAGTGAGATGATATTTGGGCCACCCCGCAGGTTCTCCAAGATTTTTATTTCTCTCTTGATTTTCTTTTTCTTGACCGGCTGTGAACAATGACAGTCATTTTAGGCACGAACATTCTCCACTGCAGTCACAAAAATATTAAGAATATTTTACATAAAGACGTTGGCAAAACACCTAAACTCATTCAGCTGATAAAGCAATACTCTGTACCTTGAGTATTTTGACAACCACTTTTTCATTGTTTGTGATGTTTATGGCTTCAAACACTTCACTATATTTGCCCCTCCCTAGTTTTCTGACTAGCTGATAGTCATCTTGGTTTCTAGGAAAAAAAAAAAGGGAAAGATACATGACTAACAATCCAAACGTCACTTATACAACATTTCAAATATGGAAAGAGAAACAAATATAAAGGGACTAACTATTCCCTTTTGACTTACCCCCACTCAACAACATGGGACTCATAGTCCCAGTATTCCCGAGGTCTCTGTGTGTTTACATCGGGGTAAACTCGAGAGCGGCTTGGAACAGGGCCAGACATATTCTACACAAGATCTTCTCTAAATCTCCTAAAAAAATGACAAGCAAAGAAATAAATTCACAGCAAAAGACATACAACGCAAATATTAATCAGCAATTAAGTATTGTTTTTGTTCTAACTGATCATGTTAGCAATTGCAGTATATCCTTATATTAACCGTAAGTGATGTTGTGTAATGAATCAGACAAAAGACAACAATACCTGGGAGTATCCCTCCAGGATGTTAGTGACAGATTAATCTGAACTGGAGTGGTTGAGATGCCTTTATGGTAAGAAAGCTACACAGATGGATAGGAAAATAAGACACAACTATCACTTTACGACACATTGGAATTGTGTTAATACCATATGTAAAAATAGACCAAAATGAAAATAAAGCTCGGATACATTTTCACTAGGAACACTTTTCCCCAGATGTTTATCGTTGTATGAGAGATGAGGAAAATGCAAATTTTCTCGTGTGCTACGTGAAGGCAGCAACAGTGCAATGGCAAGTAAATCAGCAGCATATGAGTAAAACAAAAAAGGACCCCTCCCTCCCCTCCAAAAAATAAAAATGAAATAAAAACAAATACAAAAAAAAAAAAAAAAAAAAAACAAAACCAAAACACACAACCAAACGAAAAACAGTTCCAGGAAAATAAAATCATTGGTGACTTGCGTGTCTAAATATGGTGGCTTGTGAAATGGAGAAACCTGAATGTTAAATGGGGGCATCCAACCAGTCTAATCGGGAGGTACAGGGTTCAATACAGTCATCACTGGCGGCTACACCAAGGCAGTATCTCCTGTTGAAAGAGAGGCACAAAGTAGGTTGATTAAATCAATGCTGTCAATTAAACAACCATGAACGAACTATGTGAGCCAACGAGCGCTAACCAATGGAGCTAATACGGCTGCATTAAATTACTGCATTTATGAAAGACATCCAATCGACAGTAGGTCCCCCTGATACAAAGACACTCGGCCGGTTATGGCCAATTGCCCCGCTTAATACTTTAATGAGAAGGAGACTGTACGCAGAAGCCCCCTGTGCGCCAAGGCCTGTATGAGTGCAGTGAAGCTAACGGCTAGCCGTGAGGCAAAGCTGGCCGGGCTGCTAGCTAGCTAGCGTTAGCTCGGCGACAGCAGAGGGAAAAGCCGGTTAGAAAGTCACAACCAGCTCTCGGCCATAATATGGGCCCGTAACGAAAGGGGGCGGACGGTCCGCGCAAAAAAACCCCAACCAAACAATCACCCCAGCGACCATTTTCAACGCGGAGCCGAATAAAAAGCCTCGAAAAATACATTTCCTAAAGCTAAGAAGTGCTAAGCTAGGCTAGTGGAGTGAATAGCCTGCTGACTGGCGAGGCAACCGGCTGACACGCCTTGAAAAAACATCCTACAAACACCGTGCTCGGGCAGCAGGGAGGCTCGGCGGGTCTAATACTTGTTCCCGGTTTTCCCCGACAGCTATAACACTAAATGGTTGTTCCGAACCAACGACGATTTACGGTTAAATAACACGATTACCTCTCAGCGCTGTTGGGACGTCAATATGGCGATGCTTGGGATCAAGAGCTTAGTGGGAACAGCCTCGGCTGTAGAGGGCGCTCTCCTTTTTCTTTTTGCTGGAGGGGAGCTGGCTGCTGCTTCTGCCACCAACAGGTCTGAGTTGAACAAACTTTAGTCTGTGTGCGGGGACTCACACACACTGCCATGTTGTGGCTGAACTTAGTTTTATCCAACCCCAACCACACTTGCTTTCTAGACTCCAGATCTCACGCCATGTGTGATTTAGCATGTTTATTATAAGGGTGATCAGCCATCAGGCCATCATGGCTGAATAGCTGTCCTCTGTCCCACCTCCCACACAACACAGGCACATGCTCAAATTGTTCTGGCTCCTCATTGCAGGATTTTTCCACCAGGATACATTTCTATACACCAAAGTTGAATGGGGCCTGTTTTTAAAGAGGCGTTTGTTTAGGTGAAATATAGTGCTACACTGGGTAAATGGACAATGGTGCAATAGTGTCGGAAAACAACAATACACAGTCTGTGGCATCATTTAAAAGGTTACCTTGATAACAGGAGGGCAAAAAGCCGGGGGGCATTTTCCTGAAGTAACCAGCTACCTGTAATTGACACAAAGACAATAGACAGACTAATTCTTTGTTTGCATGTTGAATGTGTGCATTTAGTTTTGAGGTGAAGTGATATAATGAATAGACCTTTGTAAATTAATCAGGACCCAGAGCCTGATTGTTTCTTGTCTTCCTGCAAATCACACACATTGTTGAACACACAGAAATAGTCTTTAACAAAGTCTTAATTTGATACACCATGTAAGAATATATAATTAAACAGAGCACGACTTATTCAAAGTTAAAGAGTAGGATAAGGTTGTATATAAAGGCTGTACAGCACTCTACCAAACAGCAGACACAGCTGGAGACCGCATTCAACAATGAAGCTGTAAGTGCTGATTTATTGCATATATATGACCTGTCATTGAAATTTCTATGATTTCTGAGCTGTAGGTAATATAACCATGCAACTCTCACCTAAACCTTACCTTTGTTGTGATTCTATTTGTTTCAGCTTCATGTGTTGTCTTCTATTTCTTACATTTTTAACTATGGTGTTAACAGCCCCAGTGAGAGGTAAACCCATCTGACGAAAGAAAAATAAAATCAAAAGTCATTTTGAATTTACTGATGTTTTAAAGAAAAAAAAAAAAGCACTTATTAAAAAGGCGTAGAAGTAACATCTTTCCTCTCTTTTGGTCTTTTCAAGCTCAAAGAGAAAATGTGTTAAGCTTCCTGAATGGTAAGATTATTTATGTCAGTTTTACATAATGTCCTCTTATTTATACAAATCATATTTTTGTTTTTGGAAAATCTGAAATAAGAAAAAAAATATTGTTCACCTTTATCTCACATTTGTTTCTTTACTGTTTTTATAGATGCACTTGACACAACGACCACTCCTGCAGCAGGTCTGTGATTTAAAATGGAGCAGTCAGTCATTGAGATACAGTTTTGGTTTCTACTTTTACACTACTTTTGGTTCTCCCAGAATACTGGTGTAATGTTGTGAAAGGGAACAGAAACCGAGGTTGCATATGTGTTGTGTTACTAGCTTAATCTTTAGGGTAAACGCTAGCAAGCATTTTTAACAGCATCTGATTTTGTTCACATAGAACTTAGTGGAGAAGTTAGTTATTTTTCTCATGTCTGCAGCAAACAAGAAAACTCCAAGTAAACCTATCACAGATAAAGACTCCGAAGGTAATTCTTCATACTTTTTCCTCTGAAAGAAATACAAGCATTGATTTAATTTGCATTTTTTACAAATGTAATACAAAACACCCATTCGTCATTCATCGTATTTAATTTGAAATAGAAGTAAACACTTTCACAGATGTATCGGATGCAAAATCCTCTGAGACTTCTGACACCAATGGATTTTCAGGTATGTGGGTTTTATTTCACATGCAAATATATAAATAAATAAATAAATAAATCTTGAACAAAAGAGTTTTGCTAATTTTCTGTCACCTAACTTAAGTGAAAGAAATTGAGCTGAGAGCAGCCGGGCAGTGCCTTAAATTTGAGCTTTAACTGCTCTTCACAGATGCAGATGAAAGCCTTGAAAGTCATGAGACCTTGATTCCCAAAGATGTCGCGAGTGATAACACACCATCAGAGGGGAAAAAAGTCAGCAGGGGGCTAGTCGATATAAGCAGACTTGTTCAGGATGATGGGAGCAAAGAACTGACCCACTTTGACAGTGAAGAAAGCACGACAGCGGTTGTTGCAGAGCATGGATATTTGTCAAGGAAACAAATGATTTGCTTAAATGGAGACAAAGTGATTGACAGTGCCAGTCTATCAGGCAAGGCAAGGAGAGTTAATGGGCTGAATGGTATGTTGGCCCCCGACCAAAGTGGAGAAATGCAAGACTGGGACAGTGTGGAGGAAAACAATGGCAGACTGGCTGCAGCAGAAAACACAACAGATACAGACGGTACGACCAAACTCTATGATACAAAAAAAAAAAACAATGTACATTGTTCTAAGAATTATTTGCTCACTCTGGACATAATTCTTAAAACAATGTACAAAGCCTGAACAATCGATCTACTCCCACAGAAACCAGAGAATATAACAGCTCCGAAATGTATCCAATAGGTAAGAACCGTTTTTCTCATATTAGTCATATTGTGAATGCACAGTTTGATTGCTTTCTTTAATGTGCTTTCAATTGCTCTAGCACCCCCTGAACACAAGCCCAGAAACTTGTTTGTTCCAGCCAAGAGCCAATGAAGGTCTGTTTCCTCTGTATTTGAATAAGACAAATTATGTCTTCTTTTTCTATCCTCCTCACCCAACCTCCATGAGATGTTATTATTGGTTTATCTCATTTAAATTCATTGCATCTCGTCCTCATCTAACTACGAGATGAAATTGCTTCCTAGATTTGTTATTCAAATTTTGTGCATGCTATGTTGAATTCTGTTTTTATCATATCCTTTTTCAGAGTCCATCTTTTCCTAATAATGAGTCAGGAGCCACCATCTGTTGACTCATATGAAGCAGACAGCCTGCTTCCAAATACAGCCACTTCTGGGAGTTTTGATCCAAATTTGGGGTTTTTTCAACTATTTTTGTTTATGTGATCATGTGAAAAAAAAAAGCGGTTTTGGCAGTTTTGTGATAAGTGTTAACACTGTGGTGTTTGGTAAAAAAAAAAAAAGAAAAGAAAAAACTGTAGTGTGTAGAAATGTCTGAAAATGTGCACAATAACTACATTTGATGAACTAGACAGAATAGTGTGAAATGTTTCGCTTGCATTGCTATACTGAAAGCATTTCTATCATTGGTCTATCATTGTAATGTGAAAACATGTTAGTTAATCCATTGAAATACAAATGCAAAAAGAAAGAAAATGTAAATGCATTTTTTATTTCTGTGATATTAAAACATAGTTTAAATCATTTAATCCTTAATTATGTAACTACAAATACACTTTTTAACAGTTCAGGATTTACAAAAAAAATAAAATAAACGAGAATGTAATGACGTGAGCATCACATTCAGCACAACACAGCACTCAACACAGTGAATTAATGACAATCAGTTACATGTAAAACACATATTTATAAAGCATAGTATAAATATTCTATTGAAGTGAAAGTGGCAAAACCAGATTTGCATACATGTGGTAAAATCTGGTTATAGCGTGCAAAATTGTTGGGATATTTTATAGGTGTTGTCTCATTTCCTAAATTGCTGAAGCTCACTGTACACATCTGACTGGACTCCATGTAATTCCTACAAAACAATAAAAGCAGTCCATCATGGAAATGCAAAAAATATATAATTATAATATAATGAAAGCCTCTAAATATAATACTGTCCACATTTAGTGTCTTTGATAATTAATTAACAAAATGGTTTTGCTTTACCTGGTAAGGAGATTCTGTGACTTCCGTTGATATTTTCTTTGATACTGATGATGTATTTCTTTTACCTGTTAAAAAATATTTATAGGGAAAGTTATTGCTGTGTCACCACTGAACATACTCACAAATGACTGCATAATGATCATAAATTTATTGCTCACCATCATGGGATTCCCATATTCTCCTCTTGTGATGAGTTGCGAAGCAGAACACAGAAATAATGATGAAGACAGTCAAGATAATGTCAGTAGCAATAATGGCGATTACAGACTCGAGATTTATTTGATAACAGGAGCCGCACTCTGTGAGAAAATGGAGGATGGCATTGAAACAAACAACCAAAAAGCAGCTTACCACAAAGCAACTTTTTTTTTTCCAAATAAAAGTTAAATACCGTGCTGTCCTTCTGAAGAGCCTGAAAGACAAAGAGTTGAAAAACAACCTCAGATTACAACAACAGTTGAGAGCATGCCCAAAGTTTTATAATCTGGTATCATCAAACAGAAACCTACAGAGCTAAAACACATATAATGCATCACCCACCAAAAACCGAACCCACAATACAAAGAGCGTTGGACATCTTGCTGGCCACAGGTCCTTCTGATCTTTTTCCAGAAGGGTTTGTGTACGATCTTCGAAATCAGACGAATAGGTACTCACAAATGATTCGCAAGCAACACTGTCCGTAGTGTGTGGGTTGCTAAACTTGTGATTATATTCAGAGGAAGAGGACGGAATCCACAGAAAGAAGAGGAAGCTGCTGCTCTCGTTTCTTCTGTGATGTCACTTTGATGTGAAGGTTGCCGGACACAGCTTTCTTTTTATATCCCTTTCTTTCTTTCTTTCAGGGTTCCTTTTTAACTGAGACTAAAATGATCTAGTCCAAGTGATGCCAAGGTAAAGGTAATTTTCTATACCCCAACAGTTTCTGCTGAAACGAAAATATAATCATACACCAGATACTGCATTTCCTCATACACTGTGGTTTATTGAAGGCCACATGAAACCACAGTCTTACCTTGAACTGTGTTCTGCTGTCAGTAATATAAAAGCTTACTTTCACTGGCAACTCTTATGTTCCCCAATTTTCAAATACAATAATTGAACAGGAGCAGTCTTATCATCAGTGATGAAGAGAGAGCATCCTAGATGTCTTATGCTGACCGTGTTTATTGAAGCTTGACTAATCAAGGAGAAAGGAGGATTCATCAAAACAGTGTTCTGTGCAAGATGTCACCTCAATTCTGAGGCAGCGACCCCTGAAGATAGTTTAGAGAGATCTCTATAGATTGCTGATAATCCATATTAGGTCAAATACAATAAGAAGAGGAAGAAGAGGGATGTGCAAGTGCAGTATTGTACATTAGGCAATAAAAAATCCTCCCAGGTGCTGATACTTAGAACACCCAGCCACTTGTTACTGACCATCTAAGGGTTTCTTTTATCAGCCCGCAGACACCTAAATATCTCATTTACTCAGCAGGTGGACAAGAAAAAATTCCCTCACAAATATTATAATGTTTATTCATAAAGACAAGGGTCATACTTAGGACTGTTAAATGACAGAGATAGAAATACTAAACAAAATAAATAATAATCAAACTATGGACTTTAAATGATTGAAGTGATTAAATGAAATAACAATAATACAAATTTCAACCAAATGATACTGCTAAGAGTCTGAAAGTGTCTAGTGTCTCCACTGCACAGATGAACCACCTGGCATCAATACTGTTGGAAGATTATTGGATGATACGGAGATACCAAATTAGATTCGGTCACTATTTTGGTTGTGTGAAACAGCAAATAGCATTTTAACCACAGTGTGATGCCAATGCACCGTGGTATTTAACAGCAACTGCCCCAACTGTCACCTGAGTATAGAACAGAGGTGTCTTTTATGTTTTTATTTTTAAGCCATCCATCCATCTTCTACCACTCATCTGTTTCTGGGTCGCAGGGGGTGCTGGAGCCAGCTCACACCTGTCGAGGGCGGGGTACACCCTCGACAGGTCGCCAGTCCATTGTACAGAGACAGACAGAGAACAACAACCACTCACACTCACACTCAGGCCTACGGACAAATTAAGAGTCACCAGTTAACCCAAACATGATGTCTTTGGACGGTGGGAGGAAACCGGAGTACTCACGCAGACACGGGGGGAACATACAAACTCCACACAGCAAGGCCCCAGGCCGGGAACTGAACCTGCAACTTTCTTATTGTGGGGTGACAGCACTAAACACTATACCGCCGTGCTGCCCCATTATTAAGTCATTCACATCTTTAAAGCTGTTTATATTGGACACATTTTACATACATAAAATAAACCTGGTAGAATACAGTATTTAGACAGTTAGCCCACATAAGTAAACCAGAAAGGACGTTACATGGTTTAGTTACAGGGCCAACATGTATAGCATTCAGAGATGTTTTGTTCACATGGTTGGTGAAAATTATTTACAAACATGTTATGGGTTTATTGAATTGTGAAATATACATTTTTAGAATATATCAGACAATTCTAATCATAATTATTATACAATAAAGTCAGACCAGGTTTTTAGCAGATAGCATAAGAAGCACACAGCATGACTACATATATATATAGTTTAGTAAGTTTTATAGTCCCATGAGATTACATGTATACTACCTAAGAAAATATATATACATATATATGTATAAAGCTGACTCTTTCGGGTTTATCTTAAAAACAGAAGAATACTTTCACAGCATTTTGGAATAAATTTCAAAAGAAGGGTTTAAATTGTAACATTAGTCAATAAAGCACCACATCCCTGTTAGGTTAGCTCTTGCAGTTAGCCCGGACATTCATGTACACTTTGTCAGCTGTGAAAAAATGAGAAGAAACAGAAGATATTGATGGTATAGAGCACAGTGATTCAGTTAACATGAAAAACAAACACAGAAAAATAAGCTTCCGTATATTAAGATGTACATCATGACTAAAACAGCAGAAAGAAAGGCAAGACTGAGAGGCCATGGGGAAATCAAGCAGGGAACTGTGTTAAAATTTTGTGGACTCCAATGCATTTAGTACATTTACTTGTCAGACATAAACGCTACAAAAACATGACTCATTTCAGCTCAACCATCTTACCATTTTCTATCTTCTGGCGCCGTAAGCTGGCACAACGGTAAGTGATAATGATAATGATGAGTGTCAATAACACATCAGCACAGACGATGCCTGCTATAGTTCCAGGCTCAATTCTGTAGCAGGATGCTGTAGTGTTTGCCACAGACAGACAAACAGTCAGACAGAAAAAGGAGTAGGAAGTTGGTATGAAAATTAGACACAAGTGGAAAAGATGACAAATTAAGTGATTGGAGCCTATAGCTGTGTTTCTGTTGCCTTTTTAGTCTTTATTCAAAACTGAATTGCAGTGTTGTGTTTGTACCATCCTGTTGTTGGCCAACATACCTGTGAGTGCCCCAGTCAGATCTCAGAGAGAAAGAAAAGAAACAAACAAGACTATATTAGAGCTCACACATTCAGTTGACATAAAGCAGTAAGTTTCCGCCGTGCTTGTGGTTTCATTTTCCTGTGTAAGACCACTCAAGGGCTGCATGTGTTCAAAATGGTGAAAAAAAAAAACAAAAAACAAGAAAACCCCCCCCCCCAAAAAAACAGAAACATTAAAATGATACTTACTGCAAAGAAGAAGTAGGGCAGAAATAAGGAACTCGCTGTATGCCATTTTTGTCTCTGAAAGACACAAACAAATCACTGCTGAATCAATGATGATTGTCTTGTGGATCACATTCTTCAAAAATGTAGAAATGCATTCAACAATCAAGTTTGGGATTCTCATATTAGTCAGATTTTATTTCAGTGACAGGGCTATAAAGTCAAAAAATTCCCAGAAATGTTGAACGATCAGAAATCATCATAATTTTTTATCAATCATCTCTGTTTCAAATGACAAATTCTGTGTTCACAGTTAAGAAACACTTTTGAAGTTTGAAAAATGTTCCCCAAAGTATTCAGGTATTATATCTTCAATATAAAACTACCTAAAAATGAAACATTATGATATTATTACTTGACAGACTTCAAATGGTTGAGCGTTAACAGCCTCCTACCTTCTCTGTGTGGACTGATCTGCCCTGTGGTAGCCAAGTAATGTGACTCTTGTTTCCTATTAGTTTTCACTTTTGATGTCTGACGTCAATTTTTTTTTTTTTTTCAAGATTACTTTGCGACCACAGTTTATCAGCCTACACTGACTGCTAATAGTTTATCTGTCAGAAGGAAAAGCAGATTGTAAAAATCTAAATGGGGACATCAGCTTTGACGTTTTTACAACAGTTTCAAAATGACAAAAAGAGCAGTTGAATTGCATTAACATTACAAAAGACAAAAATTGTCATATATAAAAATGAATAGTCAGCGCTACACAAACCCAGATCTCTTTGGAGTTTAAAATACCAACCCTTCTCTTACTCCGATAGCTTTATGTCTTCTGTTGGAGGGTAAGAGTTATGAGGTAGGTAGGTAAGAAGGACATCTTTTTCAGGGCCTGTTTACTGAGACAGTGCTCAGAGATCATCTGCAGTCATCTATAAACTCAGAGAAGTGTGAAAAAGTGCGTGGGCTGTAGCACCTGCTTTCATATTGTGACTCTGCTGACTCTTAGTAGCTGTCCATCTGCCACAGCAAATTCACTACTGTGACACACAGATAACACTAAAGATGATGTATGGGTATTTATGCTTTAACCAAAAAAAAAAATAAATAAATCACCTAGGTTGTTAATTGGTCATAGTCAGGTAGTCAGTGACGTTTGATTCTGGGAACTCTCAAGTTTATGAATTTGTTTCTGTTAGCTGGTTTGACCTTTAGACTTTCTAGTTATCTATACGGCTCATCCAGTTGTATTTTCGGTCAGCAGTGTTTTCTTTGACATAGGTTGATTTTAACTCTTTGAAACGGCAGAGGGCACTGTGAGGTTACTTACTGGCACTGTGACACTACAAAATGATACAACCGAAACTGAGATTTCACGAGTGAGGAAACTCTGGAGGGGGGGATTGGCCGGAGAACCGTTCGCTGCCCCGCACCGCTGTGACGATAAGAAAGGTGAGCCAGAAGGCAGAGCTCTCGATTTACGGTCCAAGATCGCAGATACAAGCGGGTGGCTGGGCTCTCCTTACAGATAGGTTGAGAGGCTCAGTCATCCGGGAGAGCCGCGGCTCCTCTGCTTGGCAAGGAGCCGGCTGAGGTGTTCCGGGCATCTGATAAGGATGACACCAGGGAGGGGCTCCTGAGAAGAGCTCAGGGCAGATCCAGGACCAGGCTGAGAGATCATGGGATCCCCGAGGATGGCGGAGGAGTCTGGGGCTTCTCCTAAAGCTGCTGCCCCCACGACCCCACTTCGGATAGGCAGCTGAATATGGATGAATGAAAATGAAATTCACCTATTTCTATGCAAGCTCCAAAAAAGCTTCCAGGGCTTAAAGTACTCCGGCTAGTGTCGTTGGACTGCGATTAAATAAAGATCAACATTAAAAAAACAAACCTGTTGATGCAGGATATTGTCCGGTTCAAGCAGTCAGTTGAGTTGGCCTATCAACAGAATGAGAGTAATGCAGCTTTCCCTCTCACCCAAACTGACATCACAAGCCAATAAGCGGGGTTTTTGAGTATCTGTACTTTACTTGAGTGTTATTTTGGGGGGATAATTTTACTTTCACTTCACTACATTGGAAGGAGAAATGTTGTACTTTTTACTCCACTACATTTCTATTGATGCTCTCCTTACTTGCTACTTTTGCTCTAGTCTAACATTACTCCTTCATTGTTTTTGTAACACGCACACCTCTTGCATTCAGATGAACACGCCTTAGCTTGTAGCCAGAGTTTGGATGTCTTCTGTGGACATCACTTACAAAACGGTCCAACTCCTCATCACTCACAGCTGAATACAGTTCTGTCTTTCTGCACACACACACACACATTAACAACGAGTAATATCCCGGTCCTTGTGTGTGTTGTTGTGTCTGAAGTGGTGGAGTACTTCTTCTAAATTTGCGGCCAATATCTTTGTCGGAAAGTGCGGAAATAACACCAACTTAAATAAATCCCCCCCAGGACCCTCCCCGTCCCTCTCTCTGTTACCTGACAGCAGCTGCAGCCCTCTCCTCTCTGTCTCTTCTTTCTGATGGAGCTCCCAAACTCAGCTGTTTCTGTCAAAGATAACGTTTTGTGTCGGGCTTTAATACAAGCTAGGCTAATGGACGTTAGCATTAGAGCTGGCCAGTTAGCTTACCTTACAAGCTAACTGCGCCGTTTTGTTTTTTTTTTTACCTTGCTCTACGTTTCTTGTCCCAGCTTCACCGTCACCACCTTTTTTTAAATGCTTGTCCAGAAAATTTATTGACCCTTAATTTTCTTATTCTCTTTCCTTTTCCTTTCTGATCACCGGACTGAGGCTGACCGGACCGGGGCTTAGCGAAGGCTCGGTGGCCAAATCATTTGGTGGCGGGGGTCAAACTTCAATGGGTAAGATAAAATAAATAAAATAATAAAATAATAATAAAATAAATTCATGAAGCACTGCAACAGGACCATGAAATAATTAATTACATAATGTAATAATTATATAAACTATATAAAATAAACATAAATGGCTGCTGCACATATGGTGATGATGGAGAGTGAGTTTATGAAGCCAGGGCAAGACGTCCTAACAACAGACAAAGGACTTAAAATAAGTGGATAGAAAAGAGGGGCAGAGACGACAAGCCTTTTGGTTATTTACTTCCTATTTTGTTTTTAAAATAAGAATTGAATAGTTTACTAGAATAGAATAGAATAATTTACTATTGCAGCTCCATGGAAAAAAAATCAGGTTTAGGATTTTTTTCTTACTTTAAGCCGTTTTGCTCTTTATAACATTTCCATATCCTCATTCAGAATAATACAGATTAGACTGGAGCCAACTTTTATTGCCAGATAATCTCTAACAGGCTTCTAGAAAAAGAGAGAGAAAAACAATCCCAACAGAAACACATATTGAATGTTATATTATTCATGTATGATTATTTACTCTGCTGTTATAATTTATTCAGCTATTTAGATTTGTTCACATTAGGCAAACCTTAAAATATTTGTGATTAAGTTGATCTGAACCGTCATGATCAACACACTGCCCTGTGTTGGTCGGATTATAAAACTCTTAATGCACTGCATTACTGTGTATCACTGGGCTCAGAGCCTGTATCAGATTTTCACAACATGATTCCTAACACCAATACCAATAATAGTACCAATGCTCAAATTCTTCCTCAACCTATTTAACATTTTGTGAAGTATTTATTTGACAAAAATATGAGTGAGTTGAAAATGAACCACTGCACTCAACATCTAATATATTATCGATACCAGTATAACACGAAACCCCCCAAAGCAGGAATAAAACTCAAAGAACAGCCCCAGTAGATGTAAAATATCATTAATAGGTTTTACCCGATGCAATAGACATCCACCACATAACTTGATACACACACTGTGACACACAGACAAGCCTGTGTTTGTTCTTGCCTCTTCATTGAGAATGTATACAAAAAGAAACGGTGCAATTTAAAGATTTCGGTTTTCAAAATTGAACTTATACGTGAGTCAGCCATGTTGTTTAGTCATGTTTCAACTCTTACCTTTCACTTGGCATTTATCATTTCATTAACCGAGTATAAGCACTACAGACAAGATTTTTTTTTTTTTTTAAGTGTGAATGGTTTCACATTTGAAAGAAATTGTAAACCTGAGGCTGGCAGAGTCAATGTTTTCACCATAAATGGAAAAAAAGAATAAAATAAATGTACTTTTCACATGGTATAAGATTGTGTGTAATTTTTTTCATGATCACATCTTCCATTTCCTTTGTATTTCAGTAAACTCTGATTCTTCAAAGGTGTGATGTTGTTAGCCTATGTTATTCTATTTTGTGTTACACTGCTGCATACTGTTATATTATTTCTTAAACAAAGTGTTAATGGAACAAAGACACTCAGCATTTGCATTAGTCATATGGTAGAAATAACAGCTTTATCGCTATGTTTCCTTCAAAATGATATCTTGTTGTTTCTAAGATGACACACAAGTTCTTGTAAGACAGTGACTACACAAAAGAAATTACACTTTACCAAACATACAATCTCCAAAGAGCATTAATCAGTAAGCAACCATTTTGGAAATTTCAAAAAGGAAAAGAAAAGTACCCTCTCCTACTCTCATGTTTGTTATTCATTGAGGGTGTTTAAAGTCAAATTTCTCATTAAAAAGTCATGATCATTTAAAAGTACATACAGCAGACATTTCAGCCCATTAAATCAAAGTTTTTACTGACAGATTGAAGTAAATACATAACAAAGAACTTAAATCAAAAACTTTAAAACTGAAGCCATATCTGTATTATTGTTTTGAATTACTTTCAGGGACATTTTTGTCTATATTAAAGAGATTTATTTATTTAATTTCATTTAACTTTATGACCATCCACTGAAGACATTTCGTGAATTTTGACAGAATCTCAGTATAATTGATCTTAAGTTGACAGATTCCGTATATTACAGTAAACTACCAAACAAGTGATTGGTTGATATTTGTTAAAATCACTCCAACCTCAACCAGCTACAACATTAAAATACCACTTTAATTACATAATTTCCTAATATCCAATATTACAGTCGTAGAATGCACAATAGGGACTAGGACTGGTTTTACTACTTCAGCGTCCGGGAGACTATCACCTCACTCATCAAATAGCAGGGTAGGTTTGCATGGAGAGGAACTTCCAAAGTATGGCTAGGAATGGCACTGAGCAAATCCCACTAAGACTCATGTCCTGGTAACAGGATGGAAATGGACCTCAGCTGCAGCTATGCAGCAGGCAAAGTCAGCCCTTATACACCCGGACATCATTGGCAACGTGCAACAGAGGAGATCAGGTCTTAGCCTTGGAGAGATCAGACCATTGTGACACAAGGCAACTCCATCTCAGGGTTGAGGACTGGCCATTGAGCAGGTGCGCCGCCAAGAGCAGGCAGCAAGATGTTCAAAGGCTGTCTCTCAGGTTAAACAAGGGGAGTGGATGAGCTGAAAAGAGGAGGTTCTCATGGAAAGAGTTATGGAAACATTTCAGACCAGCTTCATCCTTTGAGCTACGTACAATGTCCTGCCATCTCCCAGTAACCTAAACCAGTGGTACGGAGAAGACTCTGAAGGTTGGTGGCAGATCTGAACCAAAGGCTTTGCTTCCCTGCTAAGATAACCACTACGAACCTCAGACCAGACCTCGAGCTTTGGTCTGCATCACTTCGCTCCGTCTGCATCATAGAACTCACTGTGCCTTGGGAGGAGGCAATGAAGGAGGCCTACGAAAGTAAGAGCCTTCGGTATGCCAAGCTGGCAGCTGATGCTGAGCAATGTTCGGCCAGTGGAAGTTGGCTGCAGAGGGTTTTTGGGCAGGTTAACTACCAGGCTGCTACCAACGCCAAGCTATCAAATCTCTCTCAGGTGCAGCTGAACAGGCTAGTTGGTGGCTCTGGCCCCAAAATAACACCACAGCCATGAAATAACCTTCAACACAGAGGGGCATCTGGCAGATGAGCCCTCTTGAGGTGTTGGGGACTGGTCATTGAAGCACAGATGAAGAATGAGGTCCTCCTCCCCAGCTCTCGGCTCCACAGTTCCCACATTGAAACCCTACTGATACTCCCCGCTTACATCTCAGGTAAACAAACTAAATGAGGGATTGTACCATGGAGCCCTAAACACAACTGAACTTACTGCTGAAATCCAACAAAATCAAATAAATAACACAGAATGCCAGACTTTTACCTGATCTTATTGGCTGATCTAAATACCTACTGCCTCCCTGTTCCTAATGACAGTGTGTTTTTATTTTCAGCTGTATATTTGTTATAAATATTGCTCACAAAACAGATGGCTCTTTTTTTCTCACTGTTAAATTCTGTTTAATTCTATATTCCCCAGGCCTGGTCTGCCACCATGGTGAATGTGTGCTTCCCCTATGCTGTAGGGCGGGACCACAGCTGAGGGCGGTGATGAGGAACGTGTGTTTTCTGTGTACAAGCAGCAGAAGTAAGACAACAAGGCAGACATAGACACCGGGCTACCAGAACGTCACAGATCACGACTGATTCCTCCGGCTGTGTGAATCATTTGATGTCACTTAGAACAAATTGCTGGCTGAGAAGACGACCTGTTGAAAACCTAAAAGCAAAAAACGGTTCTGACATGCACTTTGATAAATGTGAGTATATTTGCTTTTATTTTGCTGAAAATAACAGAAAACAAGCTTTATTACTAGTATGTTATGTTTCCAGTCAGTCCACCTTCACAGTCTAAGGCTTACTTGTGTAAGAATAATGATGACAAACTAAATTATGTACTGTAGTTATAGACAATATAGTGTTGTATAGTTTACAACATAATGTGCTATAAATTTGTCAATTGCTAATCTTTATTTCATTTCATATCCAAGACTGTAACATTATATGTCTAGTAGCTAATGAAAATATCAAGTGAAAAACACTAGTAGTTTATGTTTTCCCTTTGTTTAGGCTTTTGTATTTTTAATCTGACTATTTTAATCTATGTACCTTGGATTAGACATTGCTCTGCTGACAGTGTCTGTAAATGATTCATTCATTCACTTTATTCAGCGGTTCATGTACTGGTCTTTGTCTCGGTTTTCACTGAATGATAGCACAATTCGGGTGAATCCAAGAGTCACATCATGTTTGGGGAAACCCTGATACACCCCCACCCTTTCTGCCTTATTTTCATTTCCCTTTTTGAATAATGCCAGACAAGCAAGCTGTGTGACGCGATATCTCAACTTGCTTTGCTTAATTTTCTTTGTTCATCCCTTCTTTGACACAGACCAAAGTGATTACATATTCTGTTGGGTGCACTGAGTCTGTTAAACCACAAAATGAGGAAACTAGCTTTACACTGCTTCTTTCTTTCTCTGGGGACCAAGCCAAAAGAGAAAGGTTGTCGGAATCCCCAGCCTCCCACACACATGACTCAATGTCCAGGGGTTTCCAAAATCCCTATTTGAATATGGCAGAGAATAGCCCAAAGCAGCATTAGTTAGTGTAAACCTGTGTGGGATGGGTTACCCTCTGAACTTGGACAGACATTTAAAAGCTATTTTCTGATCTCTTGTTTCTCTTGAATGATAAGAGAAGCTCTGAACTGACTGTAAGATGTTGAGCAACTTATATCATCAGTCGGTTTATTTTGAAGTTAAATGTTATACCGTTGCATTATCTGCTAAAAGGCCAATTGTGGTTTTCTTTCAGGATAAAACGAGTCAAATGAGAATTGAGTAACATATATATAGTAACACCTCAGCAACTTGCAAATGAAACTTGATGGTTAATTAATGTCATGTGCTTTGACATATTGACCTTTGTAAGATGGTGGAGGCACAGAGGTTTTTAACTACCAGTAAGATCAAGGCTTTTGAGATGAGTAACAATATGACTAGCTACGAAAACTCTAAGTGGACCATCGAGCCCACAAACTTAACTTTTTGTCTCACTTTGTAATTGGTATGTTGTTGTTCTTTTTTTTTTTTCACTCTGCATTTGCTCTTATGAACAGAACTATCTTGTGTGGCTCACCACAGGAATCAATATTCACAGAGTAAAACGAAAGAGAGAAATAACAAAAGAACTTGTCACTCCTCTCCTTTGCTCTGCCTCCAAGCCAAAAAGGTGCAATAGAAAGCACAAGGCAAACACACGTGTTGAGGTGACGTGCCTGCAAAACATCGGTGGTAGAGGATGTGGTTTTTCTTTTTTTCATTTCTATCAGCGTAACGGAGAGCGACAGGAAGGTGTCATAGAAAATAAGATGTGGCAATCCCATGTTCAAGATTTTCTGATGAATCTGTCTGGTTTGCGTTCTGCGTTCCTAATGGAGGAGGTTGTTTTCAGAGCTTACTCTTTGTACTCCGGTTCCACAGACAGAGTGGAAATATCACTTTATCTTTCAGTCGTGGGGTGAAGCTTTTGAGGAAACAGCTTGTGTGGTCAGATCATGTCAACTGGAAACACCAGAATTCTGCTTTGTAGTGTTTTTTTTTTCTTTCCTATTTTTCTGATTTCCTTCACCTGTTCAGTGGAAATCGTACATTTATATCAGAAGGGGGGGGAAATCTACTCATACTATAAAGGACATGATATTGATACCTGAAGGTGTGCAGAAAATGCCACCATGGAGAAACTGAGCCACACTGAAGGTGATTACCTGTTTAATGTTGGATTACATAAAATCAGTCCAGACTAAATTTGCAACATGTTTTATGCTTGTTGTTGCCATGTTCCTATACTTTTCAGTGTAGATTTGCACAATACCATAAGAAGCTATGTCTTTCTTGATGAGATAAACAATTAAACGCACACATATTACAGTGAGATTAAATAGGAAATATAAAGACAGAGAGGCTTATCCATAATCTGAAGAGCTCACTGAACAATACTGGCTCCTCCTGCACATCATTGAGATCCTTTCTGTTTTGGTTTTATCTATTTAAATTCATCTCTTGAATATTCTGACCAACAAACAGCTTTGCAGTTTTTGTTGAATGATTTGGGAAATATCTGTTTATAAATACTGCCAGCGGTGCACTGATGAAATTAATCACAAAAAATAAATATGAACTTTTAAATAACTGATTCATATGCGATGTGCGATTGCAGATATCCGTCAAACTAGAATATGACCTTTTCCTTTGTGCTTTCCAGCACCGAAGGAGAAGCCGTGTTGCACTCTGCCCACAGTGAAGAAACTCTTGGAGGAGAAGAGGAGGCGTGAAACATCCTCTACAGCGAGCACTAGCCCTGTTCCTCCAACTTCTGTTTCAGTAAGTTCAGTAAGCTCAGTATCTTTCAATGATGATATCACTGAAATGCAGTTTTTCTGATTACCTCTCTTTTCTTTTTCTCAGGAGCTGTCCTCCTTTGAACTGTTTCCTTGTACAGGTAAGAGATGGGCCACATATGTACCCCTAAATACACTTAGTGTGAACTCAGCAAGAGTTTTTCTTTACTGCTGGTAAAGTAAAGGCACCTGTTTTTTAATCGCTACAACTGCTGATTTTGGTTTATCAACTCCAGTTGGCATCACTCTGAAGTTTTTCATTGTCACTTTTGGCTTCTACACCTGCATAGTCACCTTTTTACTCTTCATATTGGCAGATAACTGCACCTCAAAATCTAAATTCAACTGTCAACTCTCAATAAACCTAGATCCACCAACCTTTTGCATGGACCGAGTTACCCAACTTATGTATAAGTTTTATATATATACCACAACGATTTAACAAAAACAACAGCTCTAATACTGCATCAGTAACAGAAAATTGTACAATGTCTGTGACCATGTCCCTCCCCATAGTTGCCATAAAAAAGAAAAACAAAAATGAATACAAAAGCAGCCAAACACATTGCATTAGAAGAAAAGGGGCAGCAACAATGAAATTGTTAACAAAATATATTGTACCTTTTCAGATAAAGTCTACCTATACATGTCTGGCCCAGGTTTGAGGTCAAACCAAGCTAGTCACCTCTAGAAAAGTTTTCTAAACTTGATAATAATGGAAACTGAAGTTCTTGAAAAAACATGGTTCAAATAGCTTTGCTTTCATCTGAACGAAAGGGACAAGCACTGTTTGTGAGAAGGACCTTCCACACAGCATTTAGTTGTTTATCTCTTCCTACTGCTGTAAATACTCATACGCTCCTAATCTAGGGTAGAAAATTTTCCCCAACAAATACTCATAATGCTTGACAAACACTGCGGTGCTGAATCATAGCTGAATTATAAACATAAAAGCTATTCTATTCTCTGTCCTAGGTGCATCAAGCAGCTACTCAGAAATGGCAGTGAGCTATGAGCAGTGGTCAACAGCACCAGAGCATACACTCAGTTACTATCAAAGCCATCCAGGAGCCAGCTATGCAGGTTACGGCCTCCCGATGACATCTGAATACGGCACACAGCAGCAGGTCCAAGGATATGAGACCATGTCTCAGACTTATGTAAGAGAACTCCCTTTCAACTAACATTTTGCATCTGTATGAAAGTGTGTAACTGTACTTGTGCTGTTGGCTTAAATCAAATCCTGCATTAATTTTAGCCGGAATGCCAGATGGCAGTCACAGATCCCAGTATTGCTTCAACCTGGCAACTTCTGGGTCCCAGTCAAAACACACAGCTGAATTTTGGCTCAGTGATGGACACCACCAAACTGGAAGAGGCCAGGATGCTGCTCAGGGGGATGGATTACACCAGAACCACAGGGCAGGACGAAGACGGAGACACGTGAGTGCTTATAAATGAATTGGTACTTATCAACAGTGCGCACAGCTCCAAATCTTCACATAATACCAGGTGCACAGTTGCTGTCCTGCGTGTTTTAGATATTTCCTGCTCCAACACAGCTGATTCAAATGAGCAGAGCTTGATGATGAGCTGATCATTTGAATCAGGTGTGTTAGAGCAGAAACATCTAAAACATGCAGGACAGTGTCCCTCCGGGACCAGTTGGAGACCTCTGTTCTAAACAGTGCAACTCATTCTTCTTTTTAGTTCATAAATTGCAAAATTACATTGACACACACACACACACACTGAACCTCAAGCTATTTGGCAGATTTTGTGAAAGAGAAGTCAGAATCATACCTATTTTCTTCCCTGCTGATATTACTGCATTGTGTGAATGTGCATGTATGACTGCACGATTTATTTACTTCCATACGAGTTTCATTTTCGTTTGTAAGCTAAAAGTGAGAGGTTCAGTTTGGTAATCCTTGAAAGATTAAAATAACACCAATGACAATGACTCAGCCACTTGTGTTTCATGATTAGAAACTCAGATAAAAAGGAAAACTAATATTCAAGTGTGAAAGAGATGAATATGAAACTGGTTGTGAGGGTTACTTTTTATCTTCCAGCTTCATTTACAACACATTTGTTATGTTCTCTTGTTCTGCCAGTATTCTGCACATCTACACTGCCAAAGGACTCAGGGAATGTGCCTTCGCTGCTGCAGAGAGACTGAGGGATCTGGGGAGGCTGGATGCCAAAGAGCACAAGGGAAAGGTATGGGGGGGGGGGGGGGACTCAGATCTTTTCAAGCATGCAAAGAGCAATCTTTGGCAAAAGCAGGGTTTAATTTACTACAGGAAGATTAAATTGTGCGATAAATGTGCTTTGCAGACCGCTTTGCTGGTTGCAGTGACAGCCAACCAACCAGAGATCGTACAAGATCTGCTGTCATTGGGAACAGACATCAATGCCTGTGATGTTAAAGGGCAAACTGCCCTCCATCTCGCTGCCCACTATGGCTTCCCCAGGGTTCTGGAGGTAAGGCTCCAGTTGGACTGCGATACTTTGGTATGACTATTACAGCAGATCAGAAAAAAAACTTAGTTATACTGAACTCTTTTTCCTCCAGGAAATTCTGTCTAACGGACCTGTTGTCAAGCTGGAAGCCCGAAATTTTGAAGGTACTTCATTGCTTTCCCTCTTACTAATGGTCAACTATCAGGAAAGTTTGGTTACAGTAACATAGCTGTGCAAAACAATGTCGATCAGCACTAATTCTACGATATTGGCATCATTAGAGCCTGAAGTCCGATGTGAAATGCCTCCCTTTTTTTTTTTGCCTCAGGTATGACTGCTCTGCACTGCGCTGCCATTTCTCACAGTGTGACCATGAAGGCGCTGTCTGCCGGCGGGATGACAGATCTTAGCCTACAAACCAAAGCCGTCGAGAAGCTCTCCTGTGTGCAGATGCTGCTCAGTGCAGGGGCATCCCTGCTCAGCCAGGTACAGCACAGCTCTCCCCCTTATAAATGTTGCAGTAGCTGTTGCGATGTCAGAGCAAGAGTGAGCAGATAAAAGGATGGACAGACCACAGAACCATCAAAGTCCGATATGCTAAATGATGACCTTTTTAGAGAACACGGAGGTCACGGGGAAAGTGCCCACGATGTTGTCTAACCCAGATTAAGTCATAGTGGGAGCCACCACTCCCACTCCAATCCCCAATCTGCACTCTCCCTCTGCCTTCTATTTTTGCTAGACGCTGAAATGTTGTGGTTTGACTTGTGTTGGTTTCATTATGTTTTTTCCCATCATTTCCAATCCTCCAATTCCAGGAAATCAAAAGTAACAAGACTGTGCTGCACTTGGCTGTAAAGGAGGGGAATATTGAGCTGGTGCGTTATCTGTTGAGGATTCCCCTGCTCAACATGAAAGACTTTGTCAACATGAAAGTGAGTTCAACGCTGACATGACACTCAGAGCTGGATTTTATATTTGCATATTCACATGTTTATATGTAAATTCAAACAGATACAGACATGACAGTATACACTGACCTCTTTCATCATAGGCACATGGTCACACAGCTTTACACATGGCAGCTGGTCTCCATGGCAACCCCCACCAGGAGGAGATCCTGCGGCTGCTGCTAGGCAGAGGAGCTGATCCCAGCATCCGCAACCTAGAGAACGACCAGCCAGCTCACCTACTGCAGAGCGGCCACCAGGGAGAGCAGGTGAGTGTTTGTCTTTCCAACAGGCTGCCCTGCTTTTTTTTTTTTTTTTTTTTTTTTTTTTTTTAAATCAGGAAGAAGCTTATTTCATCTCTTTTCACCTCCAGCTCAAACTGATGCTGAAGAAACGAAACGCTTCCTCTCGTCGACGCAACATGTCCTTGCAGGACCAGGAATGATTTAGATCACTTGTAATCCTCATTTGGAAGGATGAGTCTGTAAGATGTTTCCTCTGTTGAGAAGGGGATATCCACTTTATTCTTACCAGGTTCTGGGAGTCTCTGGCTTATACAGTGTTAACAAACTAGTTTGCCAAATGAATTTCTGCATATAATTCAAATTGGATTAGTAAATTAAGTTTCAAGGCACAAAGCTTCAATTGGCTGTGATTTAGTTTGTGAAAATGCGCTTTATTTATTTCTCCATGCTCATGCTCAAATGTTTGCGTGTAGTTGAAGCATTTAATTCCAAAATGTAATATCCGGGATCAAGCCTTTTTACAATGTTGCAATTTCTGACAAGTAGACATTTTAATTTATGTATTTATTTTGGCCAAAGGGCACATTTAATATTTTGAAATGAAATCCTTTAAATGGACAGAAATTAAGAGCATAGTTCAGATTAAGATGTATAACCAGTGCTGTGTGCTGTGAAAGTGACGCAATATTCATTTTCTGTTAAGGCTACACTCCCATTCTTATGTTGATTTCTGTGAAATCGTCAATATGAATCTCAGGACAATGTCCCTGAAATCCCCTTCACTCTCTTGTCAAAACCCCCACCCATCATGATAAGTTATCATATTGATACACTGAGTGATGGTTTTGTTTTAAATCAGCATGTGCACTTATGTTAAGAATGCGTGTGCTAACAAAAATTGTAATCAATCATGTCGTTTAACTGTCTGCCTGTATGCATAATACTTATGTTGTGCCACTAACGGTTGCACGCACTATGTGTGAAAGTGCTGGTAACTATTTTCTTTATGGAAAAGGAAACTTTACTGTGTAAAACTGTTATGTGTTTGAAAGTTAAGAAACAAAAGGGTGTTCTTCCTTATGAACAAAAGTACAATAGCACTGCATTTCAAGTTCTAATCAACTGTTTTGATGTTCAGGGCGCCTTCTGAATAGTCCTGATTATACATGACTGTGGAAAATATCTGATACAGGCCCGAATGTGTTTACACTCAAACTGAATGACTCTCGGATTGTTAAAGCTTCATTACCACTGACCTTTTCCACTGTCACCCATGAACCTTAGTCATAGGTGAAATGAGGTATGCCTTTGAATGCAGTTTGAGTGATGCATAAGGTTGGAGCTTTCACCTCTGTGTCATGTCTGCTCTTAGACATGACACAGAGATTAGACATGAATTCCTGTAAAGCAGAAAGGAAAAAAAAAAAGAAAAGAAGAAAAAATCTCCCTTGGGTAATTATGTTATATTTTATAATTTCTACAGTACACATTTTCCTCACTTAAGTATAATGTCAAGCAACATTACTCATCAATAAGACCAGTAAGGACACTGATAAATCATGTTGAGCTGTCGGTACCTTTATTTGAGGCACTGGTCTCATTGTTTCCAGGTTTTACAGGTGTTCATTTGATGTCTATTATATTTGTCTTCACTTAAAATAACAGAAGCTGCAAAGATTACCTGAAATCAAGACTAAATAAATCATGGATGTGTCTAACTTATTTCTGAAAGCATTTTCAAGTAGTGATACATTCTTGAACATTTAATATTATGGTTGTTACATTTTGATTTTATAAGATCCTGTTCAGTCTATACTATTCATTGGCTCCTTTGTTAGGTTGCCATGTTATGTTTTGATTTTTTTTTTTTTTTTTCATTGGTTGCACTTTTTTTGAAAGGCCAAAAAGCAGATAACAACCGAAATAAAGAAAAAGTAAAAGTATTGTTCATGCATGCGGCTCTTTTTTTTTTACCATGCTCGTGATTGGGTTGTTTCACAGGAGTACAATATAAAGAGGAAAGACAGCCACTGTTGTAGTTGATTAATTAAATGTGCTTAATCAAGTCTCATGGTTGGAGTGGTCTTTATGTAAGCCTGTAGTAATTTCTTTCATCTTTGACAAGCTTCGAGTCCCAGTGCTCACACAAAACTGAGCAAACTAAAGAGATACTGCTCACACTTAGGACTTATTACAAAATTCAGTTGTAGACAATCAATCAAAGCAGGTTAGGTTGGGTTGGTAAACCCTTTTTATTGACCATCCGCCTGACAGAGGAATATTTTCCATAAGTGCTACAAACAGTCGCTGTGTGTGCATTTGTTAGCGTGGCTCCAGTGATGACTTCCTCTCCCTCCCTCTCTTTCGGGTAAATATTATATTTTCTATACAGTTTGAGGAGGAACTGTGAAAGAAAAAGAAAGAAACCAGAGAGACATTGTCCTTACTGCAGTTTAAGAACACAAAGATCTGAAACAATTCCCTCTAGTCAGGTGAACTTACCCTCTGTCTTTGGGATTTGGGTGCCAGAGGAGTTGGAACTGCAAACAAAAAGGAAAGAAATGAATGGATATTAGAATTATATGAATTGATTGGGATTACTGAGTTTCATTCTGGTTGTGCAGTTTGAAAGATGTGACAACAACTTGAGGTTGCGGCTAATCATTATCAGGATGCCACGATTGAAAAACAGTTGAAGCCACAGAGTTTTGAGTCAATTGAGGAATTACTGTGGACCAATATGCTGTTTTATTTGTGCTGTTCAAACAGCAGCTCTCGTCTTTCTTCTTGCCTGGCCATACAAGCAACATGCGATTAGCCAAGTATATGCACTGCCCAGTCACTACCAACACATGAGGAGTGTGATTCATCCTTTTAAAGTTATTTTTCTGGGAGCAAGCACTTCCCACATGTGATTTGTTCCACAAAGTTCTGTGTAAACTCTTATATGTGTTGGAAGTGGAGTTTAGGTCGTGTATGGAGAACAGGGAGGGTGCATCCAGGACAGGGATAGGAAAAGCTGTGAGAAACTCAGTTTTAGTTAAACAACAACACTGGAAAAAGGATTTTTCCACACTGGTTGGCTATCACCAAATCAAATTCATACAGCATGCACAGGCGGGTCATCCACTGAGCCTTGCACAAGTCTTACTTGGATGAGGATTTTACGCATTTTGTGAATTTTTTACCTGTTTGAGGAATGACAGATTAGTTAGAAAAGTAATATTTCTTATGTTTAATTGATAAACCCTCTATTTTGCGTTGATATGCAAAAGAAAGTCTATACTTACTCAGGGCTATTAAAATGCCAGAGACAAACATTACAACAGCAAGGATAACCCCTGTGGTCCGCAATGTCTCATAATCTGTGGAGGACAAAACCATACTGGAGTTTACCATCCAATATTTGACATGTTATACATGCTTTAAATTGAGAAAACTGAGTCAGTCTTACCATAATCAAAATCACTTTGGTCTGGAAACATTGATTCTGAAAAAGAAATAGTCTATTCAGTTATACAGCAGAGAAAAAAGGTGCTGAGCTCAGCACAAAGGATGGTGACAGGATTTAAGGCTGGTCCATTCCACCACAACTGACAACATGCTTTGCAGCTCTCTTGATCTGCAGGCTTGGCTCCACAACTGCTCAGGAGGAGTATCCCCCCCCCCACCCACATCCCACTGAGAGGCACTCAATGCAGTATCTTTGCTCAGCAGAAAAAGATGCACCAAGAAAAGTGGGTTACAAGCCAACCAGCAGCAGCAGGATACAGGATATCACAGCAAAAAAAAAAAAAAAAAAAAAAAAAAAAAAAAGCAAAGTGTGATGTGATGGTTTATTTTAGGGCTCCCATACAATGACTATTTTTAATGTAAGGTAATACTGTTAGTAAAGATTTGTTTTCTCCCACTACATACACATTTATTTTGCAATTACATTAAAGTATGCTGCCAACTACAGCCTGTGGCGAACTGTTAGGATATCTGGGTGTACTGTAATGCGGCTTGCATGTTGCTGAACCCTCACTCCCTAGTGGCTTAGCTGGCAGTTTGCAGTCATTTCCACAGCTTTTACTCCGCCACAGTGACTGTTCTGCATTACAGAGACAACACTGACACATCTTTGATACTGGTCATTTATTCATTGCAGTGGGAAGTTCCCTGAAATGCATTTGTCACAACATCAGCATCAGCAGGAAACTGACTTCTGCAAGTAAGAGCAACGACGCTGTTGTCTAATTCACTACATCAAGAGACATGCTGAAGCAAAGCTATTAATGTAATCATTATCACACATACCTTGAGGAAACAAACATTTCTTTCTCTCCACAATTTCTAGAGCTTTAATTTACTCGGTGCATTGTATGTTACACCCTTTAAATGCATATAATAAAGAAAAGAACAAACCTGTGGTGGCCATGGCTTCACAGCTGAGGTGTAGACGAGCTTTGTCTCCCAGAAACTGAGCAGGATTCTAGGTTGCGGATGAAGAGTCTATCTGAGAGCAGAAAGGTGGGCAGGAAAGCAGGCAGAACTGCTCAGGGAACCCTCAGTACAAACCAAGCAGGGCCCTCTGGTGGCCACGGAAAATACTGCATTTATAGTGATGCAACTGCGGGTACACCCCTTAGCAGCAAATATGCCAGAATGTGGCTCATTATGGAGTTGACTAAAGCTCAAATACATGGAAGGTTGAACATCTGATCTTATTGAGTCATGGAGAAGTGAAGATATTTAATCTACAAAAATGATCTACTGAGTATGAGACCACCTTGTGTGGACTGTGTGGGTGCAGGGAGGGGGCAGGGGTGTGATAGGGGATTTAAAAAAAAAAAAAAAAAAAAAAGATTGTATATTCTGATTGTGCAGTGCTCAAAATGCACCAGTCTCCATCTTATGTGCTGTCTTTTGTGCAGTGCAGTCAGCCTGCTGCTGCAACTGCAGGAAAAATTAAATAAATTAAGTAAAATGCAGCTGACATATGCAGCTTCCACCGGGCTGACGACAACAGCAAACCTGAAAAATAAACACCCTTGAACTGAGAGATTGGTAAAATACAAGGGGGAAAAAAATAAAAAACACATGTTTCTTCAAGTGCTGCATGAGGTGGTGCATGAATCATTCACAATCTCACTGCTGGTAGTTGCTACTGCGTGTGTAACTTAACTGTCTGCAGTGTCAGCAGAAGCAAGAGGGCAACACAATGTGTAGAAACCTTCGCCGCCCCACCTCTATAGGCAGAGGAAAAACAGAGAAATAACGATTCATAAAAACCCAAAAGCTTTTAATCTGGTGTTTTATTATTTGGCATCAGTTTGGAGGCACAAAAAAAAAAAAAAGACAAACAAGCAAGAATCACTCTTTTGCTACCTTATAGTTGGCATATGTTCTAGTAAGTGTTATTGATGATAAAAAATAATAAAAAGAAACTACTTTATAAAACTGGCATTGAGAGAAGCTTCATGTGTTCATGGAAAGATTGTCCTCACTGGCCACACTGTGGAGAAGAGGCAGAAGATTAAAGCCCCAAACAATCTCCTCCAAATACTTCGCTGGTGTAATACACTTACCAGATCTCCACTGCTCCTGGCCTGTGTGTTTACTGAGCTGTAAGAAAGAGATTCAGATTAAATTTGCAGAGAATATTTGTAAAAATTATATTTGTAATTGTCATCGAAGGGTAAAAAAATATTTACTTCTTGGAACACCTGATTCTGCATCAGGACCTCTGAGGCTAAAGAAATGATAAAAGTCAGCCCATGAAACATTTTAGTGAAACATTAAGAGAAAATGTTTTATTAACCAGAGAAGCCAAAAACCATTTATTTTTACAAATTAGTTTAGCAAAATCTGACCTCTGTTTAACTTACCGTGACTTGTCTTTGCCTGAACATGTACATTTCCGGCCTGTTGAGGACAAGACAAGTAAAATAATTATGCAACTCTACAAGTAGCTCTTTGTTGATGCACAAAAGGGAACACAAAGAATAAGAAAACCACGCGGTACCTCCAACACCACCCTTTGTACCAAAATAAGAGGTTACTCTGAGCTTAGACAGGTGAAAGAATTCAGTCATGGGTCATGCTTTTGCCAATAAATCTGTCTTAGCTGGAAACCTCGAAAGGCCCTGTGAGTTTATAGCTTACTGGCCTCAGTTCAAGACAAGATTCATACACCTACCAGCAAAACAGACACCAATAATACAGGAGCCAAAGCGCTAAATAATGTGCATTATTTATATCATTTACAAGGCCTCACCAGCATTTGGACATTTAATCATGGTTTTACACTGCCTAATACATTTACAAAAAGCTCATATGTCTTAGAGTAAGAACTGTGTCTTAGGTTAAGCCAGGTAAAACCAAAGAGATGATTATCTGTACAAGTAAGTCCAGTTGTACTTCATAGCCAAAGAGCACGTTTCTGATATCGCACAACTTCCCGAGTTTCTCAAACAGTAACCAACAACTTCTAAAATACTGCAATTTTAGCTTCCCAGAAGACTCCGAAGTCTTAAATATAAATGTTTTCTTTCTTATCGCGTACAGCATCATGCTATAACCAATCAAAAGTGTGGCTCAAAATGTAAACTTACTGTAATAGTTGGAACTACAAGCAAAATATTTGAACATGACCAAGCTAGTGACCTACACACTCTCAGGACTAAGAATAAAACTGTGGGCATCTTGAAAGTTAACACCCCCGTTTATTCTCACTTTGACACTTGGGGGCGCCAAAGAATGTCTATTGCTATTAATGACATTTTTTTTTTTTTCTTTAATTCCAAAAACAAAATTTATATGCCAAAAAGAATAAACGTCCAGTTTGTTCTGTTTTATGCTCTTCACCTTCGCTGCCTCTGTATTATGTATTCCACAAGTGCTGATTAAATCAAGTTCTGCATTTTACAAGCACAGAAAGTTCTTGTAGTTTTGTAGATGTCATTTTTGCTGTTTGACTTTCATTTAGATGGAGTCTTTAAGAGCCTGAGTAGCCCACCAATTTCTATCAGGTGGGTTGTTTTTTTTTTTTAGGTTTTCCTGAAAACCTGTTACATGCACAGCTCCTTATAGATGCATGAAAGGAATCCATATCAATTTTAACTAAGAGTAGCAGACAGAAAATGTGGTTAAGACACACTGAATTATTTATTGCATGGTTTGGGTTTCAGGGCTAGCACTGGCACTGACAGCACGTGCTGGCAGGTAGCAGGAAGAACCTTGGAAGGACACAGTGAGTGAGTAAAGTAATGACATATAACCGGCTGCTGTGATACACCGAGCATGAGAGTGTGGAGTGCTGAGACCGAGTAAGAAACATTAATGTGGCTTCATTCCAGACCTCCGAGGGCAACAGAGGCCTGCTTGTTTTGCAGCAGTGTACATATTTTGGTGACTGTTAGGTCAACTCACACATAGAGAGACACCACAGTGGGGTGATGCCAACAACTGCTGCGTACTGGGTGGATACACACTTACTGACAATGAGGACGATACCCATGAGGAACAGGACCACTGCGAAAACCAGGCCCCCGATTCTCAGAGACTCATAATCTGAAAAAAATAAAATACAATAAAAATAAAGTTGTTTGCGCATATGCATGGAACCATATTAAAAGCTCTCAGTTTTAAAATACCACTAAAATAAAATCCATGTATGGCCTTAACAATTTTTTCTGCAGCCTCCCCCTCCCCCAACTTTTGGACACTGGGACGCCATATGTCCCTGTTAGCTGCAGTCCCAGACGCTGTCAACATTGTGGTCAACTCTAACTCGGGAGCTGACTTGGAGATAAAATGGTGTACGAGAAATCTGACCAGGGTGTTTCCGTTTCATATTTGGTGAGTCCTGATGACCAGATAGTTCAATAGCCTGCAATACTAACTCCATGTGGTGTGTTTGTTGTGAGCAAAACAAGTATTGTTACAGCCTTGTTGACATTCAACAAGCATTGTCCAGCTCATTGAACCACCAAGATGTCAAGCAACGGCATATAATGAAATGGTTGTGCCTTAATATGTTGTAACTCCTCAGTTACACCTCCGGACCTTGTGATTGATCCCGACTCCAAAGCTGAGAAGAACGGCTTTAGCTGTCTTTGACTATGTTGTGTGTAAATATTGGCAGAAACAGTACAGTAGAGGTATGGAGAACACCAAAAATAACCTCTTGCCCAAAGAAACTGAAAGATAAGAAGTGCATAATTGTTGCTCATTATTCCTTATCATGATGCTGATGTAGTTTAGGGCCTTGGATGGAGGGAAAAATAAGACAAGATTAGAGGCATTTGCTATGGGACTGCAGCAGAGGCTTAGCTGTGCGGGGTGAGAGTTTTCCATCACTCCTAGAAAAACAAGTGGAAAATGCAAACTCATCTGAACCTCCCAGATGTTTCCTGTGCTGGGTCCTGAGACCGCATTCATCTGCTCAACACTCACCGTATTGAAAAGCACTGTCATAGTCTGGTAGCGGAGAACAGAGAGAGGAAACAAATTAGAGGCAAGATTTACCCAGTGACACACTTCAGAGAGCACTCATCATATGACAGCTATTTTACAGCATCAATCATTCATCTATTCATTAGCCGGTTTTATGTGCCAAGTAAAAATGAGTGTGCAGATTATATTAATTTGACTTTTCCAAGCTTCTATTCAAATAATACTCACCTTTGTCTGTGTCTGCTGCAGAAGCTGTGAAAAAGGGAAGAAAATTATTAGTCTAAACAGACGTCACCAAGTCAGCAAATGGCAAGACTGAAAGTAGTGGAACAAATTCACTCTCTAGAGAAGCTTGCATCCGAGCAAAAGTGCAGATGCTGGGTTTTAATGATCCCAAAAGCAGAATTACTCATTGATAATGAATTTAGTAGAAATAGCTTCAAAACATGAAGAATAGATGAGCTGTGTACTGAATCTTCTCCACGCATTGGGTTACTTAATGTGTGTCCATGTTATTGACCTGATCTGTATTGGTGTGTATCTTCTCACTAACGTGGGAAACAGCAGACCCCTCTGCTCTATCACGTCGCTCTGATCCCATCTGGGAAAATATGTTGCCTGCTCTGATGTTGTGCCTCCCCTCTCTGACATCTTGCTAGGCATACCGTACATGGTACTAATATGAATCCCAGTTTCTCCACCACGTTCCATAATATCATGAAACCAGGCTGAAAGACGAGTTCCCTTGGTGCACTAAGACACAAAGCAGACATTGTTTATACAAGTACCACTGTTTGGAGTGAGAATGTGACCTTGTAGTAGCACATTGGAGGTGCTATAAATACTTTTCTACTTGTGCTTGGGGAATATTTCCCATCACTGAACTGTTATTGTTATTTAAACAATCACTTTAGACAGCATTTAGAAATGTCAGTCCGTCTTTAAAATTATGCATGTGTGTATTCGACAAATGTTGAATACAACGAAACAACGATCTGTGAAATCATTTTCAAGTGTTGACACACGTGAAGGTACGTGTGCCGAGTCCTTTTTTATCCCAGAGGCTCATCTACAGAAGTTGAGAAGCTACAACCCAAAAGGTTTTTCTGGTAGCTGTTAAAGGAATCATGCTCTTGATTCCTGTTAAAGGTCCCTGATATTTGTGATTCTGATGTGAACAATGAAATGCTTGAAACACTTTTTTTCCAATCCCATTTTCTACAGATTGAAACACTGACCTTGTTATCAGGCACTGAGAATAAAGTATATAGCAAATCTATGAAGCAAAAACACACATTAAAATGTTGCTGCCTCAAGAAATAAAGTAAAAAGAGAAGATAAATAAAATCCCTTATTGATTGCAAATCTGCTTAACATCAGGCTAAACTGAGGCCATGCAGCAAACACAGAGGAAAACACCAAAGACCAGGACCTGCATTAGCAACGGAAAACCTGGCAGCTGTCTGAAGAAATGATTACTGAAGTACAAGGAATCATTTATACTCCTCTGACGTGGCAAGACACTGCCATAAAAGTAAAAATATTAAAGATACATTATGTTCAAAATAACATCCCTGTAACGTTAACAAAAAGTCTTCATATACGTTTGACTAAGAGTTCATGGTAAGCAGTCAAACTACACAAATCAGCCAAGGAAAAGCACAGGAAAAAAAAAAAAAGATTTCAAAAGGTCATGCATTGCCAGTCACCACTAATCCAGGAAATTTACCCAGCATTTCCCCTGCCAAATGCTGATGGGGTTATACAGACACATGCACTGGTTACAGAAAAACTACACAAAGGAAAAGCAACTGTAGAATAACAGATTTCAACTTAAAAAGAAGCTCACCGAGTGCAGGAGCCAACCAGGAGCTGAACGCCACCAGCAACAGGAGAGCCATTGTACCTGCTGGCGAGACACAAACAGACACGGACCTCTGAAAAAAGTCTTGATCTGATCGTATAGAAACTGTGTGCTCACCTTTTGGGTTGGACTGGGATTTCCAGATCAACTTTCTATCGCACCTCCCTCCAGACTGAAATAACTCAACGCAATTAAACTAGCATTACAAACACAAATGAGCATTTTTTCAAAAAGAATTCCAGCAGCTAACGTCGAATACCTGTCCAGAAGCAGCCAAACGTTCATTTTAGATGAATTTGAGATTAGTCTTCCAAAATGGCACACCAGAAATGTGAAAACTTCCTTTAGTTGCCAATACATTTTTGTGAATGAGAATGAAGTTATAAATTATAAATTACAATATTAAATATTAAAAGGAACAAAAAGAACAACCCGAAAAAAGAAAAAAAAAAAATCAAGAGACACGTGGATGGAGTCTACATGAGAGGGAATGATCAAAGACATGAGCATGATTTGTCTTGATGATATGACCTCCTGACTGCGGGGTAAGGCCAGAGGGTTTATTTCAGGCTCTGCACCTCAGAACATGAAGCCCAGCGGTGTAGGGGTGCACGGCAACGCTGGTGTCGAGTTGCACTTGATATTTGCTCGGTGGGTTTGAATTATTTTTTTCGTGTGTCACTGAGTTTAAACATAGAGCATGAACCCTCTGGGGGTATTTGCGTGTATACACACATGTATATATGTGTGTATACATGTTTGAAACCCAGGACTTTCCTTTAGCTTGTCTGACAAACCTTTCTTTTAGCTCCGCAAGCAGACGCATGACTGGAAGCTGGGGGTTGGAGAGGGTCTGCAATTTAAGTACGCTGCATGGCCAAAGGGCCCCCTCAAAACCATAACCCTAACCCAAAGACACAACAACAAATCTGTAACACAGGTACACACATCTTTAGCGCCATACTTGTAGAAAATCTAAGCAGAACAACATTTTTTTGCATTGCATCCGCAGTGCCAAGGTTTTGTCCAGAGCACTCCTGGGGATTCAAGCATGACACAAGTGGGGGTGTGAATAAGGGGCTGCACTGAAGAGACGTGAACACTTCAACCCTGGGAATTAGGAACAAAGGGCCTGCCAATCAGGTTTAATCAAACAAATACAGGGTGAGTTAGAACAAGAACCAATCCAATAATCTTGTTTGTGAGCCCAGTGAGTGATGTAGAGGAATAAAAACAGGGAGACAGAAAAGGAGCACATGAAGTCAGCACTTAAAAATTAATTACCATGGATTAAAATAAGTGGGATTATCATTGACAGTCTGTAATTAGGACAAAAAAAGTCTTCCTTATTGGCAGCCTTCTTGTGTTGGCTCTCAAAATGACGACTGCATAGCTTTGGCTCTTCAGATTGGAGCTTTAGAAAATTCACACCGATAAATTTGGATCTTTTTTTCAGGAGTCAGTGGGTTTGGTTTTGTGTGTGTATGCTTTGTTATGGAGTTCAATATGAACTTCTCAGACGGCGTGGCAGCATTTCTAGACGTACAGCACCGAGCGAATCCCATGAAATTGGAAAACGCTGTGACCAAATCCACGAGCTTCACCGGTAAATGGAGGACAGAACACACGGAGGAGAAACGCCTTTGTCCGGACAGAAAGAAATGATCAAGAGCGCTGAGAAAGGGGGGAGGCGGCTCAAAGTCGCGCTTTGAACACTCAGAGAAAAAAAAGGAGGAAAATCTCTGCAAGACAAACACACGTGGACAAACAAGTTTTTACAAGTCTGCAAATGCGCATTTTACGTGTTAAATCTAAACATGTTTTCTGCAGAAAATACATTCATGGCCATCAGACTTAAAACTCAGAAACTCACCGCCTTGGATTTGTGATTGTTTTTCCGCCCAGGCAGCCGAAGTTGGCACAAAAGTTGGAGATGAAAAACAAAACAAAGTTTAAAATGCAAAAACGTCACCTAATATGCTTATGATAAAAAAAAAAATATTATTTATTTAAAAAATGAGCGATTCTGTTGTACATCCTGTTCATTTAGGACTCGGTGGCAGTAAGTAGATGACTGGCCCTCTCTGGTCTGGTCTACAGTTGGCAATGGGAGGGAGAGAGAGAGAGGGGGGGGGGGGGGCTGTGGTAACCCCATAAAACTACCCCGGCCTACCTTACACGGAGGTGAACAACCCAAACAGAGCTAGAGTTCCTTCAGTACGTGTGTGTGTGTGTGTGTGTGTGTGTGTGTGTTTGGGGGGGGCTGGCAGCAAACCGCCTGGGTTTGCCGCCAGGCGGTTTGCTGCCAGCGCTGATAGTAAAACATGGCTTCATAATGAACTGTAAATCATGCTCATTTCCACCCCAAAGCCAAATAAATATGAGTTACACAAGTAGCATCAAACCCTGAGCCTGCTGTACTGTGCTCTAACTTATGAGCTTTGGGAAGTGGCTCAGTGCAGTGAGGTGAAAGCATAAACAGTGTGCTTTCACCGAAAACAGTCTGCCTGTGATAGAGTTTTCTCTCAGCTGTATGAAAATTGTCTCCTCAAGGTCTCTCTCACACCCAAATGCCAGATTCCCACCCCCCAACAGCAGAGCAGGGCCGGCTGGATTCAGTGTCTGTGGTGAATGCAGGTTTCCTGACTTAAAACAGTGGATCTACCCCCCAGTCCAAGATAAGGGTCTTTAGAGCAGTTATCTTATCAAAACATCAGCTTCTGCAAAAGTTTCTCTCCCCGGCAGAGGCCTCACAGTCACCAAGACTCATGAGAGTCATGCATTTCTAATTGGCTGAACAGAAACAGCGCTCTACTTTTTCTTGGAATAATCACAAACACACATTTAGATGAATAAGTGTTTACTAGTCGATAGAGCCAAAGAAACCCATTGTCTGGAACATACAGGCGTTTTTAATACAGGTAAACTATGACAGTTAAAAGATGAGGCGCTTCCTTGCTCTCAGCCTGTGGTGAAAAGCTGAGCAGGCTGTGATTTCTTTCTCCAGTAGATGGAGATGTTGATCAAGAATGAGCTGAGTTTGTCTCTAACTCGAGACAATTGTCTGGCAGACTAGACGCCCTGTGAACAACCGAAAACCATTTCATCAAATCAAGAGGAAGTGGAAAAGTGCGAAAAGTAAGGCTGAATGTAAACAGTCAACTTCATCAGAACAAATTCATATCCTTTATCATCCAGTTTAATGGTGGAGGGGAAACAATCCGGGATGTAAAACAACATTTCACAGCTGTTTCTGTCATGGGAAAACACTGGTTCACAGGATGGAGAGAAAATAATGTCTTTTTTTTTTTTTTTTTACCTCAATAACAGATGCTTTTTACAGAGCCAACATCTCTACAGGCCACTGAAAAGAGAAAGGGAAGAAATGCACTCAAAGGGCACTGAAGCAAGGTAAAGACATGTTCACCGAGGCACAACAAAGATTACAAGCAACACCGCTGAACATTGTGTTTTAAAGGTAAATGCAAACACTCAAGAGCAGAGCTGACTCTGAGGAGGATCATCCTGAATGTTTAGGTCTGGGGTTGAAAAAAATCCCAGGCACCTAGCTTGAATGGAGAAAAGAAAGGCAGATGCACAAAACTTAATTCTCTAAGGGACTGACTTAAGGCTAGAACACAGAACTAAAGATGAGCGCTCAAATTAATATTGCACCCAGATGAGTCTTAAGTGTCCTTGGATGACAAGCAGTGATTGGATTGCAAGCTTGGTAGCTTTTGATGGCCATGCCTGTCAGCCTCACCTGCCTTTTAATCAGTAATTACCATAGGGGATTCTCTGGCATTTCTTAATTAAATTGGATCAAATGCAATTAAAATCCACACTCTCATTCCTTTAAAAGGGCTCTGTGGAGTCCTTGTTTAGTTCTTGCTGTTAAGAGAATAAGCGGTTGAATGGTCATAGCAACGTGCCATCTCTCAGTGATCTGTACTTGATTATTTCAGTGGTCAAATGAAGTTTGCAGTTTGCACAGTAAAGGGCAGGATGGAGTTGGCGACTGGAACTTCTATTCTAAATACAATTATAGGTTAAAAGCGTAGATGAGCAGGCAAAGTTGCTCTTCTCTTAAAATAACTGAAGTTAACCTGCTAGCATGTATTGTAGCAAAAGGAATATCATCATAGCTCAAAGTGCTGCACTGTATCATCACTTGTTGCATTTATGCCGTGCAGCTTTCATATACTCACCATCTAGAAAAGTCCCCGGCGCGCCAGGATCCAAAAACCTCAGACACATCAGTGGCAATTTTCCCATCTGCAGTCGTCATATCATCTTTGGAGTTGTTATTGTAGTTGCCACAGGCGCCACACATTTTTCCAGACAGGCTGTTGTGGACAAGAATGCTGACCTCCTGTGAGGCTGAGTAGGTGACCCTCACAGCAGACCCCCTCTCGATGATCACAGTCTTCTCTGAGATTTTAACAGATACATCACTCACCACTCTGCTGGGAAGAGAGACCTTCCTGCCATTTACCTGAGTGACATGAAGACGAGGAAGGAAAGGGAAATAGAAAGTGAATTGAGACCTATGGAAAAAGAACTTCCATCAAAATGAGCCCTGTCACGGTTTGAAGCTCCTCTCACCCAGGTCGTGTGGTCGCTGTTGACTGCAACAGTGGTTTCCTTGAAGAACATGTACACAGTGGCAGCAGTGGGGTGTGCGCCTTTACTGCAGACTCTGACGTCCACAACCACACGGAACCACAGCTCAGCGGTCTCATCACACAGAGATGCCACTTCAAATGCCCCTTGAGCTCCTATGGCTCCCGACATGCCATCAAAGGAGCTAAGGTGGCCAACCTGACTGACTCTGCACTGGCCCTGTTTGACCTGGCAACCTCTGACTCCATCTCTCACATTACAGACCTCCTCATTGGTGCAAGATTGCTTTTCACACTTCACCAGACCAGAGGCATGACACACACACTTGGATTTACAGTCTTTGTCCACCACTGATTGGCCCACCTGCAAAATGGAAACGTTTAGCTATATTATATTGGCTTCTTTTTTCATGACTAATTTTAATTACAGTCACTATGTATGACAACAAAAGAGCCTCAGCACATTCTTACCATCAGATATCTGCCATCATACACACATCCGCACTTGTCCAAGGGAGCGCATTGGATGCCATCAGATACAAAGCCAGCATCACATTGGCATCCTTCAAAACAGCTTTCAGAGCAGGATAACGGGTAAATAAAACTGGCACATGTTCCACCGCAGGTGTCAGCACAAACCTCATAGTGACTGTGCGGAGGACAGGAAGGAGCTTCAAGAGAATAAGATATTTGTGAGATTTTCTGCTTGGCCCTGAAATATTAGAAAATCAATACAGAGTGGTGTGTAACTTACGGCAGAAAGAGCTGCTCCTCCAGGGCTGGATTTGAACACCTGCACTTTGGCAGGCCAGAGCATAGGCCTGTACACTGTTGCACAGAGTATCTTTGTTGCCATCCACAGCACACACATCAAACACACAATTAGACACATACACCGCTGGGTCAAGTTCACTGTGGCAGGCTTTGAAAGGCCCATTTGGTGCACTTATGATACCGCAGGAGTCGGTTTTTCCATACAGTGTAGCCTTGGCCTGCTCACATAACGGGCATTGTCCTCCACAGCCGCCACAAATGTTACCAGGCAGGTCCACAACCCACGCCTTCCCAAAGTCATCAACATTGTTTGCTATTTTTCCTCCAGGAAGTATGAAGTCATCTGCACCGTTCTTGTTGTAGTTGCCACAGAGACCGCACATCCTACCCTGGTACGTAGAAGGAACAATCACCTCAACATAATAGGTAGTGTCATAGAGGACTGCCAGCCCGAAGTCTGTTTGGACAATTATGTTGTGCCCCTGTTGTGTGACTCTGAGACGCCCATCGCTCAGGGAGAGAGGAATGTTTAGGAGTTCATCATTGACCTGAGCAAAGAAAGAAGAGGTTGAACCACAGTAAGACATTTTTGTTAAAAATGCACATGCATGTAGAAATGTAAACGCAGAAGTGAAGCTTCTGAACTCACAATAACTTCCCATGGCTGTCCCTGCTGGATATAAATGACAAAACCATAGACTGTTACTGTGACCGACTTGGTAACAGCCACTTTTCCGTTTCCATACTTCTCATTCCCCTGAGTTATAGTGAAGGGTGTCAGCTGGCCATTGTCATCACTGCAAACCTTGGCCAATACATAGACACACGTTCCCTGAAAATCAAACCTCCGTCCATCAAAGGAAATGTAATGAGGGTCACCAGAAGCGACACACTTGCCTTGCCCCTCAGGGTGGCAGCTTTTCACTCCATTTGCAAGCTTACAGATTTCTCCCGGACGGCACTTGGCCTTCTGGCAGGACACTGCACCATTCTCTCCACAGATGCATCTCTCTATGCACTCGTTTTCTGGGTAGAAAATGTCGCCTTTCCTGTAGTAGTGGCCGCTGTACGTGCAGCCACATTCTCTCACAGGCGCGCAGGTACCCCCATTCAGCAGGTAGCCTTCGTCACACTCGCAGGCTTCGGCACAATGCCTGTGACAGACAGTGTGGGAGGTTAAGCTGGCGCAGCTGTCTGGGCAACCCGTGGCACACACGGTATAATGGCTGTGAGCTGGACACACCATTGCTGTGAGATAGGATCAGAAGAGCAGGAAAAAGATGGAAGATATACTGTGAAATAAGTGATTTGAAATATGAAAAAATAAAACAAAAATACGAGCACAAACTCACGACAGAAGGTATCTGTTCTCCAGGAGTAGATGGTGACTCCTCGGCTCTGACAGGCGGAGACATACACTCCTACTGCGTCACAGACTGATCCATGGTGACCACGATATTGACAGGCATCATACACACAGTCCTCCAGGTAAGGAGCAGGGTCCACGTGTCTGTGACAATCTCTGAAAGGCCCTGCCTTGTCCACTATGATACCACAGTATTTCTGGGCTTGGTACTCTTTCTTCTGGGAGTCTGAACAGGCCTGGCACCACACCCCCTGGCAGGCCGATGAACAGCCTGCTACGGAGGCCACCTGCCAGCTCTCCCCCAGCCTGCCTCCATCAGGGGCGGTCTGGCCATTTCGCATGGTCATGTCATCCTTACCATTTCCATTGTAGTTGCCACACAGACCGCAGACTGCACCCTGGTACTTGCTTGGCAGAGTAATGCTCACCACGCTCCGCCAGTCAAAGGTCACAGTAATACCAGCAACCGTCTCCACAACAGCTGTCCAGCCGCTGAGAAGCACCATCAGCTTATTGTCGTAATCCAATGGCAACAAAGCAAGCTGCCCGTTCAGCTGAGGAGCGAAAACAAGGGAGGGAGGGGGGAATATTTTTAGGAGATTAAAAATGTAATGATTCTGTTTTCCTTAATATGCAATCAAATCTATTGGGATAAGGGATGTCAGAATTGGCACAATGACAGTAGGCATCATCAGATCATCCACTAATTTGTATGAGGCTTAGAATATCTGTCCTGTTTTTGTTTTCTGTACTGTGACAATATGCTACGTTCCATTTCACACACATACACACGCACACACAAAAAAAAAAAACAACCAAATCTTCCATTACTTTAATCTTTTTTCAAATCAGTTTATATGCTTCAGATTATCCACACTTACCATGACCATGTAGGGGTATTCTCTGCTGATGGTGAGGGTGATCCCATATATGGAAATCGTGACCGTCCTTGTGTAAGAGACAGCTTTGCTCCCACGGTGGTTGTTCTGCACAGTCACCTTGAATGGCTCTAGCCCAGGCTTCTGAGAGCACAGCCCCACCAGCTGATATACACATGTTCCCTGGAAGTCATACCTGCGGCCATCGAAAGTGCGGTAGTGTGGGTCACCCGAGGCTGTGCATGTGGCATAGCTGATGGATCGACAGGCACGCTCGCCATTCTCCATGGCGCACTTTTCGTTGGCAGAACAGGATGCCTCGTGGCACGTCACCATGGCCAGGGCCGCCTCACACACGCATAGGCGTGTACAAGCCTCATCGGCCCAGAAGTGCTGGCCTGGCCTGTAATAGCGACCCTGATATGAGCAGCCACATGTTTTCGCAGGCACACAGACACCAGCACTGAGAACATAACCTGCATCACAAACGCAGGCCTCAACACAGGCACCGTTGCAGGCCTGCTTTTGTTCAGGGAAGGGGCAGGAAGGTTGGCACGGGGTGGTACACTCTTCATAGTGGCTGTGACGCTGACAGTTCATTGCTGGGTAGAAATTGAATTTCAATAGCATTAGCCAAAGACGCTAAATCATTGATTTTGACATTGAACAAATATACAGCTTTCACAAATACTCACGACAGCCAAACTTTTTTCTCCAGCCTTTGATTACTATCCCTTCCTCACGACACAGCTTACTGTAGGAGGCCAATGCCTGGCACAGCATCCTCTTGTCTCCCTTATTCTGACATACATCATACACACAGTTGTTCATGAAAGCCTTGGGGTCGAATTTTTCATGACATTTCTGGAACACACCGTTGGTCTTAGCTGTGAGAGCCCCACAGAACGCCTCAGTCTCGTAGAGTTTAACCTCGTTACCATCACAGGTAGGACAGTTTTTCTGGCATGTGTCCCAGCAAGGATGATCCTTGTCCTGGTCAGGCGTTTGCCAGCTCTTTCCCCACTCTATCACTGATGAGACAGCTTTTCCAGCAGGATTCTGAAGCTCATCAAAACTGTTGCCATTGAAGTTACCACACAGACCACAGACACTGCCAAAGTAGCTGCTGGGTAGCTTAATGACGAGTTCCCAGTTCCAGTCATAACTGACAAACAGGCCAAAGTTTGTGTAGAGCACTGCGGTGTGACCAGATTGATGCACTGACACTTCCCCATCACCTAGTTGCACTGGAATATTCAGCATTTCCCCATCCACCTATATAACAATAATAATAATTATAATACAAAAACTCAATAAACAAGTTAAAAGCAAACACTGAAATACCACAGGTCAAACACATAAGACAATTAACAAAAACCTTACCATGACTCGACCAATTTGGTTCTTGCCCATGATGATGGTGTAGCCATACACAGACACATATACCTCCCTGACATATGAAACGGCAGTGCTTCCTCGGTTGTCATTTCTCTCTGAGATTGAAAATGGCACCAGACCGTCCAGATTTCCGCAGGTCTTAGAGATGACGTACTTGCAGGTGCCTTGGAAGTTGTAGTTGTAGCCGTCAAACGTGTGGTAGTGGGGGTCGCCCCAGGCCCAGCAGATGCCTGAGTAGGTGGGGATGCACACAGCTTCATCTTTCTCAACATGGCATGTCTCCTTGACACGACAATTGGCGTCCTTGCAGGGATCTACGCCAGATGGACAAAGAATTTGGATAGTTGCGATTTGAATGAATACTAAATTGAGATGTATTGCTGATTTGTTTGAGAGATTGTTTAGATTAAACAGTTAATTAAGTTAAAAATAGATAAAGTTGAATAAATAAATAGAGTCATTTGTCTTGCCTATATTGTAGCACGCTCGCTTTCCTTTCCTGATCATGCATTTTGTGCTTTGAGGACAGGTGTGCTTTTGACAGATGAGGCCTGTTGCTGGATTACAGGTGCACTTTGTGTTACAGTCTCCCTGATACACAACCTCACTAGGCTGGGGAACAGAGAAGGTTCATCACATGAGGGGGGATAACATAGTTGAAATAACAGGTTCAACAAAGATGCATGCTATTCCTGCTTCAAGAATAATAGAAAATAATCTATGTGAATCTCATCTCATTTCATCAGAAATCATCAGAAGTCATGAATGACAACACGAGCGCTGCAGTAGACAGCTTTTTTAAAAACACTCAAAAGCTCTCTGTTTTACATGACTGAGGATAAAATGTACAGAGATGAACTTTACCCTGTATGTTTTTCCATGGTCATAGCAGCCACACTCAGTCTCCTTAACACAAATCTGTCCATTGAATAAGAAGCCATCATCACACTCACAGCCTTCTGTACAGCTGGTGGAGCACTGTACTATCTCTGTGAGGCCTGGGCAGGATGCAGAGCAGGCATCTGCACACACCTCATAGTGACTGTTGGCTGGACACTTCATGGCTGAAATCAATCATCACAAATCACTGTATATAAGTGTATATATATTAAAATATTTTAAAGAAGGGCATAAACTTTGGTGTAATGTTCACATGATTAATATGATAGATAAAAATAAAAGCTTTATCTGCAGGATACAGAAAAAGGTTAATCACTCACGACAGAATGAAGCCGTTCTCCAGTTTTTCACTTCCACTCCTGCCATGTGACAGTTAAAGGCGTAAGCTGCAATGCTGTTGCACAGCACCTTTCCATCTCCATTGGAAGCACACACATCAAACACGCAGTCATCAAAGTATGGCTTAGGGTCCAGTTTACTATGGCAGACCGCAAAGGGACCTTTGGGTGCCATAACAATCCCACAGTAAGTGGACTTTGAAAACACAGCTTTGCGGGCTGGGTCACAATTAGGACAGTTATTGCCTTCACAGCCATTTTCACACACCACACCAGAGATGGTGAGCATCCATGACTTTCCAAACACATTCACGTTGTCAGTGACCTGGTGGTTGGGCATTTGGAAGTCGTCTTTTTGGTTACCGTTAAAGTTACCACACAGGCCACAGACCTTTTCACGGTAATTGGCAGGTACTGTCACCGTGACATGGTAGACCAGGTCATAAGTTACAAGCAGTCCAAAATTTGTTGCAATAGCATAATGGTTGCCTTCTTGGTAGACCAGCACAGCTCCATCATCAAGATTCAGGGGAAGGTTATGAAACACTCTATTTACCTGAAAATAAAAGAAAAGGCAGAAATCACATTTAAGGGATGTATTAATGCTAAAATATTTGCCAAACTACTTTTAAATCCTGAAGGTTTGCTAACATCTGCCATTACATAAAACAAACAAAAAAAGAATATATCATTGCATTCCAAATAAAGATCAGGTTAAAAAATAAGAGACATATTCACCAGGACTCCAAACATGTTGTTCCTCAGGATGAGAGTGAAGCCGTAGACCTCCACAGCAACCAGCTTAGTGACAGATACCACTTTGCTGTTCATGATCTGGTTCCACTGCACGTTTTCCACCTCCACAGAGAAAGCCACCAGGTGACTGCCTGTCAGCCCACAGCTCTTAGAGAGTGTGTAGGTGCAGGTACCCTGGAAATCGAATAATCGCCCATCAAAAGACTGGTAGTGGGGGTCACCAGATGCATGGCACACACCTTTACCAACAGGGTGACATTTCTGAATGCCATTTTCTACTTTACACTTCTCATTAGGGCCACAGGAGAACTTCTTACACTCAACCTGACAAAAGAGTTGAGAAAACAGAGACTTAAACTCCTAAAACAGATATGCCATATTACAAGTTTATACTGACGACTATCATTATTGGTCACTTAATTATAAATTACCTCTCCATCTTGTGTGCATTTGCACTCCTCCTGGCATTGGCCACTGGGGTAAAACACCTGATTGATGCGGTAGTACTGGTCATTGTAGAGGCAGCCGCACTGTGAGAAGGGAACACAGGTATCTCCACTGAGGATGTAGCCTTCATTACAGGAACAGCCCTCCTTACAATCAGCCTCACAGCCTTGAGGGGGGGCCAGACTTTCACAGGTGGCAGGGCAGCCATTTGGACAAACTTCATAGTGGCTGTTGAGTGGACATTTCACTGCTGGATACAAAAGACATCAAAAAAAGGTGTGAATAATTTTTTATTTTTTTTTTTATTAACTTGACACTATTAAAGTACTGAATTATTACAAAACAAACAAAACAATCAAAAAACAGCATTCTTACTTTGCCTGTTATGTAAATGATTGTAATGTGAATGTGTTTCTCACCACAGAACTGACTGGTTCTCCAGCTGTACACCTTGGCCCCAACATCTTGGCAGGCCGACGTGTATGCAGTAATAGCCTGACACAGCACATCTTTTCTGCCTTTATACAGGCAAACATCATAAACACAGTCTTCAAAGTAACCAGCTGGGTCCACCTTAGCAATGCAATCACGGAAAGGCCCACTGGCGTCTCTCAGTATACCACAGAAATCTCTTTTTTCATACTGAACCTTCTGGGTGATGTCACAGTCAGGACACGCCCCTTTACAACCTTCGACACAGCCTGGGATCTCGGCCACACGCCAACTGGCGCCAAAGACCTCTGGTGAGACGGGTCTGTTGCCGTTCTTTGGAATCAGGTCATCTTGAGATTTGCCATTGTAGTTTCCACAAAGTCCGCAGACAGCTCCCATGTAGTTGCTTGGAAGTGTTACAAACACTGCGCTTTCCCAGTTGAAGAAGACTTTGAGGCCAAAGTTAGTCTTGACAACAGCATACCAGCCATTCTTATACACAGATACCTGCCCTCCAGCCAGAGTCACAGGAAGGTTCACCAGCTCATTATTCACCTGGAGGAGAGTATGGTTGTGGTTATTTTGATGAGGACAGGTCCAAATAATGAAGGGAATGAAAGTTGCATATAATAAAGATTATATTTGTACCATAATCAGGCCCTTGTGTGTCCTTGTAATCACAACGCTGAGAGAATACACCTTGACCTCCACTAATTTGGTGTAGGAGACCACCTTGCTGCCCCTGTGATCATTCTGCACCAGCACTTCAAAAGGCACCAGCTCCGGGTTGTTGGAGCAGAGAGCAGTTAGTTGGTAGACACATGTTCCCTGGAAGTCAAACCTCCTCTTGTCAAAAGTCATGTAATGGGGGTCACCTGTGGCCTGGCAGGTGCTATGGGAAAGGGCCTGGCACTTTTTTATGCCCTCAACTACACGGCACTCCTGCCCTGCCCCACAGCCTTTATTCTGACACTCCACCTGTCTGCTCCCAGCAACACATTTACACCACTTCTGACAGCCTTGGTTTGCCCAGAATGACTCCCCAGCAGGGATGTACCGACCCTCGTAGGTACAACCACATTCGGCGGCGGGCACACAACGACCTCCGCTCAAAACAAAACCTGTGTTACACATACAGGTCTCCACACAGGCGCGTTTGCATTTGGATGGAGCATTCAGGTCAGAACAAGTAGCTGGACAGGCATTACCACAGAGCTCATAGTGGCTGTTGGCTGGACATTTAGCAGCTGTAAGGAGAGGAGCAAGAATAGACTGAGATAAATGCCTTTGATCAATAATGAGAGAAACACATTACAGTAGTGATAAAATTAGCTGATATTACTTACGGCAATTTGCCATCTTTCTCCAGTCGTGAACTTGGATTCCAGCAAGTTGGCAGGATTCAGTGTAAGCCTCCAGCGCCCTGCAGAGGAAATATCGAAGGCCACCTCCCATGCATACATCATATTTACAGTTCTCCAGGTAAGCTTGTGGATCAATGATGGCGTGGCATTTACTGAATGGCCCATTTACTACAAGTGTAATGAGCCCACAAAACAAATCACCCTCCCACATTTTCATCAGGCTGTGTTCACAGCGCTCACAATCACCCACACAATCATCTCTGCAGACAGCATCTTTCACCAGCCCGGGAACCTTCCAGCTGCTGCCAAAGGCCACAGGCCCATCTGCCTGGGTGCCGGAGGGAGTGGTGAAATCATCATTGGGGTTGCCATTGAAGTTGCCACAGAGACCACAAGTCTTACCAGCGAAACTGCCGGACAAAGTGACCACGAGATAGTGTTCCCAGTCATAGCTGACAGTGAGGCCAAAATCAGTCTGAATGACCACAGAGCGACCGCTCTGAAACATCATTAGCTTGTCATTGTTCAAGGCTACTGGCAAACTCCAGAGAGTGTTGTCAATCTGCACAAAAGAAAATAGAAAACATTTCAAGGGGGCATTATATTCAAATGTATTTCAATGTGTGCATTGCAAACAAACTATTAAAACTAATGATCATTATACATTGAATTAGACATTACTTTCAATTTAATTAAAAGCATTTACATATTAAATAACAATACTTGAAAGGATAAATAGAAATCCTTACCCTCACACGACCTCTTTCTGATCGAACGACTGTGATGGTGATGTCATACACTTTCACTGTGACCAGGGCGACATAAGACACCCTAGGGCTTCCCCTGTTCTCATTCTGGGCAAGGATCTCAAAGGCTGGCAGATTATCCTTTGCACAGTTTATAGCAACGACGTATGTGCAGGTGCCCATGAAGTTATAATGTCGTCCGTCAAAGGTATGGTAATGAGGATCTCCCATGGCCCAGCAGATACCAGACTTGTTTTCCACTGGTTTGGGGACGCAGGAAGGATATCTTCCCTTCATCTGACATACCTCATTAGCACTGCAAGTGAAACTGCTACATGACAAAGATACTAGAAAGACAAATAATATAAAGTTAATGTCCGCATCTTTTTACTTTTTTTTGCCCAAATGATGAAGAGTAATATTTACCTGGCTTTATACATTGTGCTGGGGCGCCATAACCATTCATCTGGCTAACTCCTATACTGTAGACCGCAAAGGGAGAACTAGAGCTGGATACAATGTGTTTGTTGTTGCCAGAGGTTCGCTTGTAGGACATCTCTGCCCAAGAAAAATCAGTCCCTGCAGCCTCTTTCCACTGAACATTACGGGGTAAGTTCATACCATCAAAACGGAGCTCTGCCACTGCACTTGTGTGCGCAACAATCAGGGCTTTGTTTTCAAAGTTATCAAGAACCTCTAGTGAGTAAGAGGAACAGAATCGGTCTGTAGGCAGGATGTTCATCAAGAAAGGGTCATAGAATTGGTACCAGCCAAAAGCAACGCCGTTGAAGAGCAGGAGGACCTGGATGCCATGATCAGCCTGAATGGACAATGTCTCACTACGATGGTTGATCTCGACTGTCTGCCCCCTCTTCAAACTCAAAGAATCTTTTCTGTTTCCATGTTGAACAGTAACCCGGGTGGGTTGGGAGGCCTGGAGGTACAGGCTATCAAATTTCTTCTGAAATTTCAGGGGAGGCACAATGAAGCTGGATCCCCAACTGCTCACTGGCAGTAGCTGCTCGTAAACATGGTTACATTTCGAGAAGCGCCAAGTGCAAGTGTGACCCGTGAAAACAGCAACAGGGTGCTGAGAGGCAACTCTGGTACTGGAGAGGTCATATCTGCTCTGGAGCTGGACAGTCTCATACGACTGGAGATCTATTACCATGTGGCTGCCCCTCCCATAGACACGACCCTGGAAGTTGATTGAGCCTTGCGGGAAAATCTCTACTTTATTGATCTGTTTTCCATTGGTCACAGAGAACTCTTTATAGGAGCCATAGGGAGACCCAGCAGGGGTAAGGATGAAATAGTCTGTACCCCAGTCAGTGGTGGGATACACCACAGAGGTGTCAGCTGTGTACAGCTTGTAGCTGAAGGAGGTTACAGTCACATCTGCAGAGGCTTCAACACGCACTGTGTTGGGAGACCTCACACTACCATACATTTCAACATTGCTAGGGAGACTGACAGTGACCCCTTCTCCTGCTTCTAGGGTTTTCTCTTGCTTGAAGTTTAAGGAGCTCACTTCCACTGTCACTTTCGCAGCGGACTGAAGAGCGCTGATGTAGAGCTGAAAGCGAGGAGTATCGTACCGTGGGGCATAGTTTTGCATGAACGAAAGGGCAAACTCTGTTCCTGCCCCTCCAGCACTAGAGAGACCTGAAAGAATGGGCAAGAGTGAGAAAAGCATGTCAAAACAAGAGTTACCTCGAGTGAAGTAGTCAGATACAAAATTGTATTTCATAAATCCTGTATATGGAGAGAAAGTGTCAAAAACAGCATTAGGAAATTAATGGGACTATTTGTGCCAAGGCTATCAAAGGATTCGCAGACAGGAAACACAAACTTGGCTTGATACTTCTTGGATCGCATCCACAGCACAAAGAAACAATGTGACACCACAGTGGAAGGGACTGAAAAATACATTCATTTCAAAGTTAAAAAGCTGGGATGAATGAATGCTAGTCTGTAATGGATGGATTGCTTTTTTTCCTTGATAACCATTGTGAGAGATTTAGACGGAGGAATAGTCACTTGACTGCTTCTCAGCAGCACTCAATAAGTCACTTTCGCAGACAATATAATTGCATAATGGAAATATTATCAATATCTGTGCCTATTCTGTGAAAAGAACATTTTCTAGGCTCAGTCAGGGCCTGGGGGATTTAGATTACATTCCTGTTTCTCCCATTTAGTATAAGAGTTGCAACTCAATAGCAGCTGAAGGTAAATGCAATTCCCAACAAAAGCAATTTTCAATTTAGATGTCTATCCTTTATGTGCAGCACTCTGAAATTCTTCACCTGTTTAATATTCTGCTTCACTCACAAAACCACCTGGTATGGCTGCACAACAATGCTCCCAACTGAGGGGCTTGACAACCTGGATTAATTTCTCCAAACAGAGGGTTCACTTTGCTTTGTGTCCTGCTGGGGAATTTTGAGCCAGGCTCTGAGGAACAGTGCTGTGATTTATCAGGTTTTGTCACGTTTAATAGTCATTGATGATGGCCAGCGTTTCTGATAGAAATTAAAGAAAAGAAAGATTTTCTGTCTAGTTGCTTGAACACAGACATCTGGTTGAAACAGACTTTAATTGAAACTCTTGCCTGCCACAGTCAAATATGAAAACATATACTTACAACTGAGTGTTGCCCCCAGAGCACAAAGCAGCAAGAGAGAACCCATGGCTGAAAGACAGAAAGTCCTGTTTTAGTTTTAGAAACAGTCACATTTCTTTAGGTTATACAAAAGCAACATTTCTCCAAAGGAATCAACATAAATAGTCTCAGAGTGAACAGTACTTACCTAACAAAAATTGAATGAGGTTTTTGTTGTTTTTTTACAGCTCCTTCCTTTTATATGCTCTAATGGAAGAGGCACAGCCAATCAAAATCATAAATGTGCAACAGGTAATACCCTTCCTCTAAAACAAACTAAGGCAGAACTTGGCAGTGCCAAGGCGGTCTTGCCATATGTTGACATAGGTGTGAGATCCAAAACCAGCACACCCAGTGAAATTCATATCCTCATTTCACTGGAGTTTCATGAGAATCCTTGTATGGTGTTCTCAGTCATCCCTTTTTGTGAAGAAGATGCATTTTAGTAAAGAGTACACAATTTGTACTGAAGAACAAGTAAAAGTACTGGTGCTAAAAAAAATAATTAAGCAAAAGTAGAAAGTACTCTTCTCAAAAACTACTTACTTTTTAACTGATGGATGTTTTATTGTGTCATTAATAGATTTGATTCATCTGTATAAAACATAAACACATTTCTCTGACAATGTATAGAAAATTTGATTTGTAAACAGATGTAGATATAAAGCAGTAATTTTGTTTGACAAAAATGTTTTAACATTTCTATCACACTTCACTTTCTGAACCTTTTGATCCGTTGCACTAGGAGCTGGTTTTCCAAGTTACCAGAGGCTATCCGGCTTCGTTTGGTACGATTATGAGTTTAAACACATGGCAGACACAGACTCCTCAAGTCATGCCATTCCAGTCAGCCTCAATTTATCCAACCCCAATAAGCAGGAATAATAAAACAGAATAGGCAAAATTACCGTAATAGCTGTGTGTTTTCCACAGATCTGCAAGAGATTAGAGTGAAGTGGATGCATTAGTAAAGGGTTAGGTCTTCACTGAGGTATCCTGAAGTGGACCCCTTGCTCGTTAGCCTATTGTTACACTATTTACTGACAAGCTTAGGATGCTAGCTCCAGCTCATTTTAATATCCGGCTAACCAAGGGCAGTGACAACATTTTTGTGGACTTATTTTAGCCAAACTAATAACCTTGACACCTCTTCCGAGGTTGACAGACACGTCTCAATTCTGGTGCGCAAGCTGTAGAGATTTTATTTCATTGGCTTATTTTTACTCGGTAACGGCAGTTATTTCAAATGTAGCGAAGCACAATATTCAGAAGAAAGTATACTGAAGGAAAGGCAAAATTACTGATTTTTTTTAATTACTCAAAAAAGTACAAGTTACACAGAAATGCTACTCAATTACAGTAACAAGAGAAAATTAATTCCACACCTGCATCTTAGGTATGGATAATACTTAATTACCATCTGTAGAGACCATAAAGTATTTTCCCTCCCTTTAGATTAAGAATTTACATTTGAAATACTAAAAACAGCAATTTCAATAATATATTAATGCATTAACCCCAGTATGACTGGATTTTGTCATGTTTATAGCACAATCTTTTTTGTACTTATCTTGGAAAATAAAATTCCATAGTCATTAGATGTACAATGCCACACATGTTTGATTATGATTTGATTATTTACCCACATTATATGTTCTGGTGTAACCAAATAATATTATCCATTTTTGAGTGGGCAAGGCAAGAATGTGATAAGACCAAACATGTAACTTATCATAGTTACCCAAGAGTCTGAACAGAAATCAGTCCAGTTTGAGAATGGGGCTGGGTTTTTAGGATTGTAACAAGATTTGTGGACTTCAAATGCATTTTATATATGTATAAATGCATTCACTGGTCTAATACAACACATTTCTCTCTAGATTTTTACTATACAGTAGAAATAAATTTAGGCAAGTATAGTCTAGAAAGTGTCACATGTAAATGAGACTGTATGCTCATTTCGCATGTGTACTCTTTACTCTACCTTTAGCGTGCTCCTTGCAAATTTAGTACTGGAAATTTAATCAGTCACATGGCACAGAGGCCAATCCTTGCTTCAATGCTCCCTTTGTCGATTTAACAAAAGTGAGTTGGCACCATAAAACTGATCACATTTGTCAAGTGACAGAAGAAGGTTTCTATTGGTTTTGTATCTGACCCATGTATATGTACAAGCTGCAACAGTGGGAAAATAAACATTGATCCCTCAAATATTTTATGGAATGAAGCTCTTGGGTGCGGCCTGAGTAAGCCTCCTTTAGTTATAGTACACATTGTGGATTTAGTTTAAGCTTTGCCCTTGTTGCTATTGGAACGTAATACTAACTTGTTTTAAAAAAAAAAAAAAAAAAAAAAAAGTTAACTGATAAGACGTGCATGTAAAATGTGAGAAATGAGAAAAGCATATCAAATTCAAATGACAGACTGGACAACATTTGTATTTCTTGTATTATGTATTTAAAAAAAAAATTACAGGGGACATTAAAATGGGTGTTATCCAATGGCGCCACTGTAAAAGAGAAAATATTTACTGACTTCAGTTTTAAACAGTAATTTGTGAATGCTTGTACTATACTGTTGTGAGGATTACTTACCAGCCAGCGAAGTCATGGAGAATCCATGGCTTGACTGATCTGTATGAGTGGAGGTCATTGAGGTTCCCACAGAGACCGCACAATTTGCCTGAGTACCAGAGACTGGCCTTCATTGTAACCATAGTAACCCCAATCTCAATCTCCAGCTCTGAATCCATCCCAGCATCCCTCCTAAAGATCACTGTGACCTCTGACTTGTCCTTGTTGACTCCAGCTGACAGGGACACTCCTGATGAGAAGGTGTAAGGAAGGGAAACAAAGTGTCCATTCACCTGTGGGGAGAAACGGAGTCAGGACCAACACTGGAAAAGCTGAAAAGGTTTCAGTCAAAAGCAATAGTGGAGTTATACCTTCACCCTGCCTTCATGTATGGTAAGTGACAATCCATGCATGAGGATCTGAATCACAGTGACAGGCCGGGAAGAGCTGCCGTCACAATGACAGGAGACCAGGCTAAACCACTGGACACTGGCCTCATCACAGAGGGACATCAGACTGTAAGATAACTCGGGCTCCAAGCTCACATGCTGCCCACTTAGTGTGGAGAGTTGGAGGCTGTCCCAGAGTTTACAGACTTCAGGTGCATCGTAACAGCCCCAGGACCCATTCCTCAGCGCACACTGCTGCCCTGGGCTGCAAACTGCCTCCTCACATATCACCCCACCCACTCTGTGGCACCAGCAGATATGGGTGCAGTCCTTCGTGTATAGTTGCTCGCCCATCTGAGAGGAGAAGAGAGAAATTCTGCACATTAGCTCAGACTAAATGAAATGTATTCTTCATGCATGTAGCATTTCATTACAGCATTAAACTTGTCCATTTACCTTAATATAAACATCCTTGAGGGCACACCCACACTGACTGTAAGGGACACACTGGGTCCCATCAAACACCCTGCCATAGTTGCACTGGCAGCCTTCTGAGCAGCTAGCTGCTGAAGAACCAGGCTGGAGCAGTGCAGGGCATGAATTTGAGGCAGAGTCAACACACTCCCTTGGGCTACTGTGATCAGGACATGGAAGAGCTGGTGGTATTAAAGACATGGTGGTTATTTTAGTGTCAGAACTCAAATGTTAAATGCAGTGCATTAAAGTTATTCACTTACTGCAGGGAGTGTTTGCTCTCCATGGCTTTACTGATATTCCTTTAGCCTGGCAGGATGCAGAATAGGCTTCCAGGGCCAAACAAGCAGCCATTTGCCCTGCCCCAGCACAAACTGCCTTGACACACATGACTCTGTAAGTGTCACGCTCTATACCACTGTTCAGGCAATGCTTAAAGTCAATGTGACTCTCCAGCAGAACATCACAGAGTGCGCTTTCATGTGGAAACAGATTGCACTTGTGACACTCTTCTCCACAAATGTCAGTGCAAAGTTGTCCAGTTGCCCAGCTCTGCAGGAGGTCTGCAAAGCTTTCTGTTAGATGACCATTCCTCAGTTTCAAGTCATCATTCTTGTCCCCATTGAAGTTCCCACAGAGACCTGAAGCTGAGGCATCATATACTTGAGGTACAGTCAGTCTGAGGTACTGGGTAGAGGACAAGTCAACTTTTACACCAGATGATGTGATGAGTACCAGCCTGTTACCGTCTTGGTATGCTTTGACCTCTCCATTTTCAAAAGGCACAACACGGTCTTCTCCATTAACCTGAAAATAGCAGAGTTCAGTTAAATCATTTTTCTCAACTATTGATTTGTGTTGAAATGCTGCAGAGACTGCAGAACTTACTTGTATTTTCCATAGAGTTTCAGGGTCAACAGAAACTTCCAATGAAAGCAAATGAAATTGCAGTTTGCTCATTCTGAAAGTGCCATTACTGGTTTTTTTAAAGCTAAGTAGAAGAGAGTAGTCATGTATGACTTTAGAGGAGAGAGCTGACACTACATAGGTACAAGCACCATAATGAGGCAGAATAACACCATCGAAAGTGATGTAGCCAAAGCCAGCAAACACTTGGCATACGCCGTACTGAAAGATGATGCCACCCTTTAATGAACAGTTCTCCATGGGGCTGCAGGTCATTTCTTTTTTACAGTTGCACTTTTGACAGCTTTTCTCAGCATAGAAGGGGCCAGCAGGGTGATACTCCCCCTCATGCATGCAACCGCAGTCAGAAACCAGCACACAGGTGCCACCACTTAGGATGTAGCCAGGGTCACATTGGCAGCCCTCCTCACAACCTCCACTACAGTTGGCTGGAGAGGACAGCTCAGCACACTGAACAGGACACCGAGGTCCACACAGCTCGTAGTGGCTATTCTTCGGGCATGTCATGCCTGAGGAGGAGAGGATAAGCAAGTCTTACTTCAACTCAGTCATATTTCTAACAAAGAGTCATTCTTACTAAACACAGTCAACATACTTTGGTCCCTGTACTCTAACATCCACTGACTTCATGCTGTAAACTCTTAGTGCAAGACTAGATAGACTGGAAACACCAGCCATTTGAAAATGTTTTTTTATGTGTTAAAAATTTGTTCTTTGAGTCAGTGCCTGAGGCATTTACTGTGATAACAGCAAATAAAATTCAACTCAAGAACCTGAATTGTGCGCTCACCACAGAAAGTGTCACTCCTCCAGTGTCTGACAGGTAGTTGTGCTGCCTGACAGGCGGCTGCGAAAGAGGCAATGGAATTGCAGAGTGCTGAGTAGTGTCCGTCAAAAGAGCAGCAATCTGCTACACAGATGTGAAAGTAAGGCTTCGGATCCAAGACCGAGGCACAGTCGGCGAAAGGTCCGAGCTCATTTAGTAACACCCCACAAAAATCTGAGCCTTCGTAGAGCCTCTGTGATGCCACATGACAATGCTTCTGTTCAGAGGAACAGTTGGACCTGCAAGCCTCTGCTTCCTGAATCCTCCAACTATGGACAAACCCAAGATCATTTTGGTCAAATGTGTCACTGGGCATCACTTGGTCATCATGAGGTTCACCATTGACATTCCCACAAAGCCCAGCCACAAAAGAGCTGTAACTGTTGGGGAGTATAACCGTTAAAGTACCACTCCTATAGATGATCAGCTCTAATCCCACATCAGTGTGAATGACAAGTGACGAAGGTGTGGGATAGACACTTATATGGCCCGTCTGGTGAGAATATGGTAAGGATTTAAACAGTCCATCCACCTGTCGGTAAAAATAGACATAGGATAAGGATTACTTTTGGTGGTTTATTTTCAAGTCTGTCCACAACATCTTACATAGTACTTACCAAAACCTTCTCTGGGTCATCTTTTCTTACCATCACTTCTATACCATAGACTGATAGTGTGACGGTGAGGCTATGAAAAAGCCTTTTGTAGCAACTTGCATCCGATATGGTGATACTGAAGGTAGTCAATCCAATTACATTGGACATAGTTTGAACTAATGTATATGCACAACTGTCTCTGAAGTCAAAAATATGTCCATCAAAGGTTATAAAGTGTAGCCCAGTAATAATGGTGCAATTTTTAGATTTTTCAGGGAGACACACACTTCTGTGATGTAGCTGCTTGCACTCCATTCCTTTGGGGCACTGGTCTGGATGGCAGTGGACCTCCCCAGCAGCTGGTCCACAGGTACAGCGTTGACCACAGTTATCCGAGATCCAGAAAGTTGAGTTAAGTCTGTGGTATTTTCCTCTAAAGTCTGTGCAGCCACACTGATGAGGACGCACACACCCCTCTGAACTCCTGATGAAGCCGGGATTACAGAAGCAGCCCTGAACGCAGATCTTACTACAGATGGGGGCATTAAATTCACAGGATGGAGGGCAAGCTGAGCCACAGGTTTTGTAGTGGCTGTTTGGAGGACAAAACACATCTGGGGGAGAAAAAAAATATATATAAAGAAAGGCACGTTATTTAAAGAGTTCTTGTGGACTAATATTGCTAGATATTCAAACATTGAATTACTCCACTCTCAGAAGTCTACTTGCCATCTAGAAATTCTCTATTGTAGCCATCCTCAGATTCTTCACAAACTATGGAATAAGACTTCACTGCCTCATCAACAGCAACATTTGAGAGTCTGTTAAGCATGTGATCGACTATACAACTGTAATAGAAGGAATGTGGCTTGACATGACTATGGCAGTGGGCCAAAGGTCCGTCCTGATTAATGACCACAGCACACTGCCTCTTGTAAGTAGAGATGTCCGACACAGGATCTGATAGCAAGGTCCCTTCATCTAGTTTACAGCCAGTGCAACAGTTATATGGGTGAGGGTACCCATCAGAAACCTTGTAATGCTCAGCAAGCTCCACGTTTGTCTTTATAGGAGGGGAACCAGGTCCAGTTACATTATATTCATCCTGAGCATCACTGTTAAAATTGCCACAAAGCCCATACACTTCTCCTTTGTAGTGTTCGTCCAGTGCAACAACAACAGTGGAGCTCCAGCTGTAGACTACTCGCATACCAAAGTCAGTTTTCAGGACAGTATTGCCTCTCAGGTACGAGACCTCAACCTTACCCCCCAATAGAATAACAGGAATGTAAGCCAGCTGACCATTAACCTGAAAATAAAAAGGGGAGATTCATGAGTCCAAAAAAAACAAAAAACTGAGCTGCAGTTTCCCCTTTACTTAAAATTAAATAACAAAAAATAATTACTTACATGTATGCTATCTACACTGTCGAGCTGGATGATGAGCCCATAAGCATGGATCGTCACCACCGGTGTAGAAGACAGAGCTTTGCCACCTTGGAATTCATACTTGGACACACTAAAGGGTGCCAGATCCCATGCCAGTGCTTTGCTGGCTGCAAGCAGGTAGGTACAGGTACCATGGAAGTCATAGCTAAGCCCATCAAAGGTGTGGTAGTGCTGCCGACCCCAGGCCCAGCACAGACCCCGGCGGCTCTTACAGACAGGCACACCGTTGCTCAGAGAACATTCCTCTGATTCATCACATTTGCTCTCACAAGCATCTAGGTTTTCGTCTGTTCAGGAAAAACAAAGTTTATAGTTTGAACAACAGGGGGAGGAAGGGAAGGAAAAAAAAAAAAAAAAAAGCCTCAGCTCACCTCAGTATCTGAGATGTTTGTGTAAATGCTTACCATTCCTGTGGCAGGTCACGACTCCATCCAAGACTATGCAACTATGCAGTGGAGGACATGAGTATTGCTCACACACAAGAGGAGGCCTGCAGGTGCAGTTAACAGTGCAGTTTTGGAGAAGTTTACTTTCAGAGGCCTGTTATTTAAAAAAAAAAATAAAATAAAAAATATATTCATTCAATACTACATTTTGTCAGAAAGTGCCTTTACTGGAGAGAAACTAACTGAACATCCTTTAATGTCATTATTGCCAACATATGTGCTACAAGTCCAAGAATCACTTTTTTACTAAACTGCAAACATCTGTTTTTTCTGACCATAAACCTCCTCCCATCCTGCATGCAGCCGCACTGCTTTTCTGGTACACAGGCATGGCCATCATAAAGGTGGCCGCTATCACACTGGCATCCTTCCTCACATTCTTCGGGGCACTGCACTGCCTGCTTCATCTCAGGACATAAAGAGGAGCAAGCATTGGCACACGGGCTGTAGTGGCTGAATTGAGGACACTGATAAGCTGTTTAAAGAGGGAAAAGAAAAAAAAAAAAAAAAAAAAAAAGGGAGGGTGTAATCACAAGTATTATAATATATTCCATTTGAATATTTCCATTTGTTAAATATACCAAGCTCTTAAAACTTACCACAGTTGGTGGCATTGGTCCAGCTGTCAGCCATGCCTCCTGCTTCCTTACACTCTGCCTCATATGCCCAGAGCGCATCACATAGCGCCCTGCGCTGTCCGTTTGCTAGACAGAGATTTTTCATGCAGAGTGAATAGTATTTCTGTGGGTACACCAAGTTGTGACAAGAGGAGAATGGTCCTTTTGGGTTGGTGAGGAGGCCACAGTACAGCTCGGAAGTATACGCTGGCTCAGGGAACTGACAGAGTTGACAGCTGCTGTCACATTCATTACTGCAAGATGAGTCAACACCACACAACTTCCACGATGGTCCAAAAACATCAACATCTGTGATCACAGTGCCATTGGGCAGCTGCAGGTCATCTGTAGGATCATTGTTATAGTTTCCACAGAGGCCACAGGTAATTTGTTGGTAATTGCTGGGGAGCTTGACCATAATGTGGTTTTGCAGGTCTGAAATTAGTTCAATTGACTGTTGGGTCTGGATGGTGAGCCATCCATTTTTCTCCCGTGCAGTGACATTGTTCTGGGAGAAAGGCAGATTCTCGTAAACACCGTTTACCTGTGAAAGACAATTCACTTTTAAAACTTCTCACAGTACAAGTATACTGTTAAAAAAATAAAATAAAATACAGATGAACATTAAGTCAAGTTGAATGTTTTGAAGTTAGTACCTGAATTTTTCCAAGAAAAGCCATAGACAAACTAAAATATAATTTATCAACTTGAAGGTAGATGTGGCTGCCCTGTGCAGCAATCAAAACAGACTCCACATCCCGTTTCCTGAGAGAGCATGTCTGCACTAGAGTGTAGTTACATGAACCATGAAACTCAAATGCCTGCCCATCAAATGTGGTGTAGTGGGATCCATCAACAGAGCAGTGTGCCACTTTGGGTTTGGTATGGCAACCTTGAACACTCTTAATAAGCTTACAGTCTTCATCCTCTCCACAGGAGACATTATGACATGTCATGTGTCCCCCTGCATGACATAAACAGCTTTGTTCACACGTAGACACCTCCTGTCCTGCCCTGAGGTACTCTCCGTGGTGAAAGCAGCCACAATCTTCTGGATAAACACAGAGGCTGCCACTGTGAACCAAACCTGCGTCACACAAGCAGTTTCCCCAAGTGTTCAGCTGCATCTCAATCGTTTTATTCTGCCAGCCAAGGCAGAGGTGAACAGAGGCATAACTTGCATTGTAACTGGTACTGGGGGGACAGGACAAGTCTGTAGAGAAACAAGGCAGTCATACAAGGCAGGGGGGAAGAAAAAAAATAAATAAATCAAACTAATGTCAAAGTTGACCAGTTATGCATTAGTACCATCTAGTGGTTTAATAGCATCTTAAAGCTTGTGGCTTCAATGTCAAGTCACACTGGTCAAAATTGCACTCACCAAAAAAAAAAAAACAAAAACAAAACTTTCCATTAAGTACCACCAAGCAACTGCTTAAAATACGTGATAAACACTAAGTTGAATGAAATGTTGGGTTCATGCATAAGCATCTGAAAATTCATTTAGTGGGCTATGATGCTGGACTCCAAATACAACTGTAAACAATATTCATTTAATTCACTTGCACAACAGAGTTAGCAGTGCATTAACACTCACAGCAAAATTCATGAGTCCTCCAAGCAGAAACTGTGGCCTTGTGGGAAAGGCAGACAGCAGTATATTCGGCCAGAGAGCGACACAGTGCAAGCTGGAGACCTCCATGAAGACACAGGTCACTGACGCAGTGCTTGTAAAAGCTGGAGGGGTCCACTTTGCCATGACAGTGTTTGAATGGTCCATTAACTTCCAGAATTTTTCCACAAGCCTCTGGGCCAGAGAATAGGGCCAGATACCCAGGTGAACATTTTGGACAACTTCCGCCTAGACATCCCTCCACACACCACGGATTCTCCGCCCTTCTCCAAGCTGCTCCAAAACACTCAGAGCCACGAGGCCCCTTTGTGCCATTTGCTGTGAAGTCATCAGCTGGATCAGAGTTGAAGTTACCGCACAGTCCACAAGTTGCATTCGCATATTTATTGGAGAGGGTAATGCTAACTATGCCCTCTACGCTGAGGCTAAGTTGAAATCCCATATCTGTGTAGATGTAGGCGTGCAACCCTGAAGAAAAAGCTAGTGCGGTGGGGCTTATGTGATATGGCAGGTGCCTTTTGACACCATCAACCTGTAGGGGGGAGGGACAGGGCAACACGTTGAAAGTAAAGGCTCCATTTTTAAGTGATCAAAAACAGAATACTGGCACTCACCTCAACACTCTCAGCGTTTTTGCTCTTCAGCCTCACCAGCACACCACTCACATTGATCAGGACATTAAGTTCCGACTCCAGGTGTCCATCCGTCTGTACGAGAACCTGAACACCATCAAGTCCTGGTTTTTGTTCATACAGGCCCAATAATAAGTGCTGACAGGTGCCATACAGGTCATAGGTGTAATGGTCAAAGGTGAACACATGGTGCCCACTGTAGATACATGTCTGGTGGGGGAGCTGCACACAGCTTCTGACTCCATCTTGAAGACCGCAATATTCATCAGTGCTGCATGAAGCCAAATGGCACTGCGTCTGGCGTGTGAGAGGATCACAGAAGCATCGTTCTGTGCATCCCTCATCAGCCCAGAAGGTCTGGTTGCTGTTGTAACGGAGGCCATTGTGAATGCAGCCACACTGGGACAAGAGGACACAGCTGTCACCATCCCAGACATATCCTGAGTCGCACTCACAGGTTTGCACACATGCCAGGGTGCAAGGTCTTGAAATAAACAGGTTCTCACAGGTCACAGGACAGGCTGTGCCACAGGTCTCAAAATGGCTATTTGCTGGACAGGAGATAGCTGTTGGAGGAATTTGAGGATAAAATTTCATGAATTTTTAGTTATTCAGCCAAACATTTACAGATGCAGACATTGGTCTATCATAATCCAAAAATACACTCTTGGGGGGGAAGGAAAAAAAAAAAAAAAAAAAATCACAAGTTGCCATTTTAAAACATTGCTTAAATTGTAGGAGTAGAGTAACTGGCTACTGTTACCACAAGTCTCTATGCTTACAAATTTTATCATAAACTAAATGAATAAAATTAAATAAAGCAGGTGGTTGGTGTGAAATAGCTGTCAATTCCTACAGCCAACACACCAGCAAGTACAAAACACTTGCTGTGAATTAAGCATGTAGATTAAGCAAACGAGTGAAGGTACACATTCTGTTCTCATAAGCCTTATGACAGCACTAAATCTTTCTTTAAGTCTGTTTCAAGTGTCAGGCTTCCATGAAGATGAAGTTAAGAGGGGGGGGAAAAAAAAAAAAAAAAAAAAAGTACATGGCTATTTGATTGACAAGCAGTATTAATATTCTGAGGCAATGGTGAAGGCAGAGAGGAACAGAAGCACAATGACTTCAAAAGGGAGCGGTGTTAATCGCATTTCAGGTAAAATGCCAGGACAGATAAACAGCTTTGTTTCTTTTAAAGGCCATTTTGCAAGCCCCTTCACAGTACAGAGCGACGAAATTCAACAACATGACACCAGTGAATCTTGCATGGTGCAAATGAGTGGAAAAACAGTTAGCCTGTGAGGAAATGTCAGATAACCCAGCAGAACCAGCTGGGCCTACCTTTCCTTACACAGCCCCAGGTATTAAGGGCGCAGCTCTTTCCTTCAGGGCAAGAGCTTGGTTCATAGCACATGGTGGCAGAGTAGTTGCATTGCTGCAAGCATCCCTCAGCCTACAGTGTCTCTCCAATCTACAGAAGACAGTGAGTCACTGTTTTTAAATGCACTGTTCAACTGTTCTCAAAACAACCACCCAAAATTACAAAGCTAAGATTTGGCGATTAATCATGTGTCACATGTTCAGGTGATGCATATTTATGTTTCACAAAGACATTGAGTCATATAGCCAACAGTCCTTGGAATAAGGCATGGCACTTGTTTAGCTCAACATGTTTATGACTGAACTTGGGTCATATGCAAATGAGTCACAACAGCACACCCTCAGGGAACCAACAGAATTAGAGGAAAGGTGCACTTTCCAGTCAAAGAGTAAGTTAAGTTCAGTATTAGAAACAGACTCATTGCTGTGATGAAGGGAACCTACACATCTTGGTGTAAGCAAAGTGGCCACTTCATAATAGTGGCCATTGTAGAAGCAACCGCGTTGCTCAGCTTTGACAACCATTTCCACTCTGTATGTATCCAGAGTCAGATTGACATCCCTCATAACATGGCCATGGGCAGTGGATATCAGATAAAATGCCACAGGACTCAGGGCACGCACCAGCACACATGCTGTAGTGAGAGTTTTCAGGGCACAAGAGCACTGGGGGGGAGGGGGGAGAAGCCAAAAAAAAAAAAAAAAAAAAAAAAAGTACAGAGTTGAGCTAGTTACAGTCTTCCAACTTCTGCTACAAAGCTTATCTTATCTGGATGAAGTTGCGAAAGAACAGAAGCCCATTTGCAGGCGTTTGTCGTTTACATGCACAAGTAAGACTGAGGATTATAAATACTCACTGCACTTGGTATTCCTCCATGATTTGACTTCACCTCCTGCCCCCTGACATGCAAATGTGTATTCTCTTAAATTACTGCAAAACAATTCTTCATTCCCATCAGACATACACAAGTCATCCACACAGTTCTGGAAGAAGGGCTCTGGGTCCACAGCAGAGTGGCATCTGCTAAATGGTCCTGCAGGGGAAAGCAGTGTGCCGCAGATGCCATCAGATGCAAAATCAACTGCCTTGGTAGAGTTGCATACTGAACCGGTATCGCGGTCTTCAGAGCAGTTCATTCCAGGTGAGCGTGACCAGGAAGATACAAACATAGAAACATTTGCATGGCCGCTATTCAGGTTAAATTTGTTTGCAGCAACAGCACTGTTGTTTCCACACAAACCGCACATATTTTCATGCGAGTCAGAAATCACTATTTGTATGATATCAGGCCCTCCATAAGTAACAACCACCCCAGTATCAGTAACAACATGAGTTAGCAAGCCAGAATGAAGTACTGCAACATGATCCAGCCGGAGGGGAAGACCCCACAGAATCCCATTAATCTGAAATATTAAAGCATTAAAAAGGACAAGTTAGAATAAAGGCATACTAAGCAGCGCATATTCGTGAGTGTACAACCGCTTACCTTTACTTTTCCAAAATGCTCCTTTTCCAATGAAATATTCACTCCTTGGGTTCTAAGGTAAAGCTGTCCTTGCTGGATAATAATGTGGTCAGATTCATCGTTACAAACCTGGGACAGAACATAACGACAGTTTCCCATTTTCATGTCAAAACTACGTCCATCATAAGCCCTGATGCGCCTACCACCAAGGACTGTGCATCGAAAAGGCTGAGACACTTGACATGCCCTGAGACCATCTTGGATGGCACATTTTGTTCCACTTGGACATGTATGGTTGGTGCACTCCACTGTGTTGGGTCCTATACAGACACAGTGTAGCCGACAGTGCTCATCAGGATAGAAGCTCTCATGGATTTCATGGTAAACATCATCGTATACGCAGCCGCACTCAGAGGCCAGTACACATTTGCTGCCACTGTAGAAAAACCCAGGTCGGCAGAAGCAGCCTTCTGTGCACGTCGATGTTAGAGGACTTGGACTTTCTACACAATGTGGCATTTGTCTCGCACACAGGTGGTATTCACTATTAGGTGTGCAGGAGAGGTCTAAGGAGAAGAAAAAGAAAAAAAAGTCACATGGGTACACAGACATACATTAGAAAAAACACTGAATCACTGTAGTTACTTACTACAGAAGTCTGAAGTTCTCCACTCATCCATCACAACACCCATTTCTTGGCATACAGTAACGTAGCTGGTCAGAATTTGACACAGGGAAGTCTGGTTACCATAGCAAAGATCATGAACACAGCTATCGTAAAAGTCTTGTGGATTAACTGTTTTGTGGCATTTGTGGAACACTCCCTCTATATCCAGTAACCTTCCACAGAAGTCTTTTCCCTGATAGACAGCCATATCTTGAAAATTGCAGACTGAACTGTTTATGGCCTCATCAACACATTCATTGCCCATTTGCCAGTATCTAATGGCCTGAAGGAAATCAGATTCATCATCAGGCATCAGGTCATCTTCCAGAATAGAATTAAAGTTCCCACACAGGCCACAGAGGTGACCAGAGAAGCTCCTTGGCATTTGAACAGTGAGGACATCAGGGCTGTACGTCACAAGAACGCCAAAATCAGTTTCAATGCGCTTTGAGCGTCCTGCCATGGAGAGCTTCACTTTCCCCCTATTTAACACAGATGGAAGCTGCAGAAGCAAACCATTTACCTGAAACAAAGGGGATGGGGCGTTTACAGCATAAATGTAGGGGGGTGGTGCTTCGTGCAATTGCAGCAGATAAAAACGTACCTTTATCTTGTTACTCCAGTCACTCAATATCTCAATTGAAAAGCCAGCGGCCACCATCTTTACATGGCGAAAGGAAACAGTAGCATCCTTCATTTGGTTCTGCACCACGATGCTGAAGTCTTCCCTGTCTCCCCAAGTGGGACAGTGAGAGGTGAGTAAGTAACTACAGTTACCATAAATGTCAAAATTCTTCCCATCAAAGGTCGTGTAATGAGGATCCCCCTTGGCTATGCACAGCCCAGGCCCATCCATGTGACAGCCCAAGACTCCATTCAAAACCTTGCACACTTTGCCATTCTTGCAGTGAGACTGAGAACACACAATCCTCTTGTCCTTAGGCTGGCAGGCACATCTCTCCTGGCACTGGTCATCAACCCAGAAGTTCTCCTTGGGGCGATAATAGGAACCTTGATGAAGACAACCACACTCATCATGTGGTACACACTTGCCAGCACTCAGTAGATATCCATGGTTGCACTGGCACGATTCCACGCAGGGCGCGGTGCAATTGTGATGGGCCGCTTGGTTACCACAGGTATCAGGGCAGGCCGTACCACAGGGCTCATAGTGGCTATTTATAGGACATGTCATAGCTGCAAAAACACAGTCAAAATAAATATGCAGGTGCACACACTCAATTTAAGATAAATATAGAAGGTAAGACTCACAGCACTTGGAAATGGCTCTCCAGTTATGGACCTTGACCCCAAGTCTCTGGCAGGAGTTGGCGTATACTGTCAGGATGGTGCATGCAGAGGAGCGAGCTCCACTGATGTAAAAGCTGTTTACACAACTCCTTACAAACGGCTCAGGAGCAACATATGAATGGCAATCTGCAAAAGGACCATTACTTCTCTGTAGGAGAGCACAGCCGAGTCCAAACAAGTCACCTTTGGAACCAGGATAAGATTTGGTCTGGCTTTGCATGCACTCGGGACACGAGAAACCGGCACCACAATCTTCAGAGCCTGCGTTACTGCTCACCACTGGTGGGCGAACAGAAGCCACAGCCCAGTCCTCAGTGCTATTAGAGACTAAGACATCATCTGAGGAGCTTTCATCAGCATTTCCACACAAGCCACACAGGAGACCATACAGCTCTGGACCAACTTCTACCTGAAGATGGTGCTGCCAGTCATAAAGTAACTTCAGGCCAAAGTTGGTGTCCAAGACAACACTGGAACTACTTGGATAAAACTTCAGAGATCCATTGTGCAGCGTCAGAGGTAGGTTCCTTTTCTCTCCGTTAATCTAGTGAATGGCAATACAAAAATAAGCATGAACGCACCCAAAAAAAAAAAAAAAAAAAAAAGAATGTAATTCAGATACATTTCATGCACTCACCCGCACATGGTTTCTCTCATCTTTAATAATGGAGATATTAAGACCTTGTAATGTTATCTTCACTGTGTGGATGGTGGAAATGGTGGCACTCTTTAAATATGCTCTGGCTATATTAATCTGCAGTGGAAAAGACGCATTCAGATCCTTACAGGTAGTCTGAACTAAAGTGTAGTTGGCGCTCCCCTGAAGGACGCAATCTCTTCCGTTGAACATGGAGTAATAGGAGTCCCCCCAAAAGGAGCATACTTTAACTTTCAAAGAACACATTGGTTTTCCACCTCTGCTGTAGCACTTCTGTTTGTGACCACAATGTAACTCCTCACAAGATGTTGGAGCTGAAAAGGTCATAAAATGTTAGACAGGAAAACATTCAAGTGTTTAAAAATGTTAAAAAGTTATTCAAGAAGTCATGGGACACACACTTTTCTCACACACTGCTGGTTGTAGGCTGTTCACGGTCCTCAGATAGTGACCCACATCTCCATCTGCAACATTACTTTGCTGCGCATTCACATCCTTCGAATCAAATATAGGTGCAATCTGGCAGGCATCTTTTACAGCAGGCAGCGCCATTAGTGTTGAGAAACCCTCTTCAATGTCATGTCTGAAATAAAGAACTTGAAGGGGACCGTCACTAGAAAAGTGAATTTCATCTGAGGTCACAACTGGTATGACCGTCATGACGCCACCAATAAGAGAGATATTCTTTCCCCCAGAGCTGGTGGTGATGTTCAGGTCAGAGTCGATAGCACTCATTGTCAACAGGGAACTGAAACTCATTCCTGTGTTTTCCAAAGGAATGATGGTGTAATCAAAACGCCAACGTGAAACTGGAGTAAGTTCAGCAAGTCCATACAAACAGTTGTTTGTGTGTTGGGAACAGGTAAAACCAACCAAAACCCCCACAGCTTTGTGGGAATTTAACGCTGAACCAGAGAGGCTGGTATTGCTCTGGAGGTACACACTCTGCAGCACCCCTAAATGCAATGTCAGGATACTACCATTCGGGTACAAGTGTTCATCAAAGAGCACATCTCCAGCCAGTAAGATGTCCACTGAGGTCTCATGGTCAGCGCTGGTAATCACCATCTGACTGACAGCTGTCTGTTTCGGGAAGTGAGGAGTGATGGGGTAGTAGTGCATGCCCCAGGTGGACACGTCGTGAAGAAAGCTGTTGTCACAACCACTCTGGGTGCAGAACGACGCAACAACTACAACAGGTTTCTTAGACATCACATTCAGAAGGTAAGAGGAGCGAGCTCTGGCAATTTCCACAGACGTTGGCAAATGAATTGTCTTTGACTGATGAGCAGCCAGGAAAATATGTTGCTCGAAGCTTGTTTTCAGAACCTTCACAGTGGCCGAGGTCCAAACACCAGTGGCTATAATAGTTACTTGATGGCTGACATTCGCCGCTGGTTCATTATGAGGGGGAAACATCATCAGAAACATCTTACCAGGACTGGCCGCAGACAGACCTGCAGAGGAGAATTTGGAATAATGTTACTCCCCCCCCCCCTTTTTTTTTTTTAAAAATTGGACATAACACTGAAATGTCTCTGCATCACATTTACAGAAAACACAGTGTAAATATTAACATATTTAAGAACTAGTTCTGACAGCAGTTCAGGGTACAATGGTAAACAGACTAAATCACAATGTCTGTTCACCGGAGATTGAGTAAGTTTCCCAGTTTGCACAGCAAGTCTACTTGTGTAACAGATAAGACAGGTAGTGTCAGATTTCAACGAGTTCAACAGCCAATCAAATACAAAGTTCCTAGTTCCTGACCCAGTACACTGTATTAAAACGTGCACACTCACTCTGGCAGTTTCCATGATAACAAGGATCTCGGTGTGGGAGCAGCAACATACCAGCAGTGTATAGAGACATTCTAAACAACAGCTAATTTAAATGTAAGTCTACCTTTCAGCCTATAATCCTATTTATGTAAACTACTGTATCATTTCTTACATGTTGATTTTTAAACAAGCTTAAATACTGTATCAGCTATTATTACAATAATGGCAAAAGATACCATGAGAGAAATGAAAAGTCATGTATATTAAAAATCACTGGAGCATTTCAACAAATTGATTGTTGCTGTGTTGGTGAGTCACTTTGCTGTTTATATGCAACTATCTGCATCACAATACAGACAAAAACACAAGTGTAGGTTTTGCAATTGCCAATTATTGACCATCATTCCCTTTAACAGTGCAAAGATTAGTAGCTTTTCTTATTCCAAGAGGTGAGACATACCCACGCCCTAGTCATCACTCAACACTAGACAAATAGAACCTCTCAAGATAGACAGCAAACTGTTGAGACTTGAGTGCTGCAGGTGAAAAATAAATCATCCTGAAGCATGTGTGCTGCAAATATCCATGAGAAAGGGAGGGTGGTGGTGGGGGGGGGTGGGGGGTAAAGGAAAGGATGCTTGAATTACAGTCCAGTGTTTACAAATACTCGCTCATCAACCATAGAAACCGCAACACTTACCAAGTGCCAAGATGCACCACTGGAGCAGCAGCACAATCTGCATTATGGCAATTCAACAGGCAAACTTACATGGATGGAATAAAGTTCAACTACTTTGTTTCCCCCGCACTGATAAATTGCAGGCGCTTTGCCTGGGAAAATGGGCAGTATGGAAAACCTATTGATAAGCGAGCAGCACGCTGACTAAACCGAGGGGAAACAGATAAAGAGCGCCAATTAATACACCTGTTCTTGTCAAGGCTGTTGGTGGGAAGCCAGTTATGACATCATCACCTGTGGACTAATTAGGCAGCACCTGCCAGGTGCCCCACATTTTCGTTAACAGCCAACACCTTCAACAGAGTGTGTCTTCTTAACACTTAAACTTTATTTGTGCATTTTCCAGGCAGGTTTAATTAAAAACTAATCACAAATCTGTGTGAGATTTTAGCAAAATTATGGCTACATGTCTTGTTTACCTGCAAGTGTTCTTCTTATCATTTACTGGAAACCAAACAGCAGTTCTTAACAGACATGGGTTTGTTTGTTTGTTTGTTTGTTTTTCCACTGTTGCATCCAGACTGAGGTGCCTGTGAATACCCTTGAAAGTTAGAAAAATGTTGCTGTGAACTTTGCCCACAAAGCGGCAGACAGCGTTTCCTGTTTCGTGCTGCTGTGGCTCATTTGATCATTAAGGTGCACACCTTGTGGGGAGTGTGTGGTGTTACAGGGCAGAGACACAAGGATGGTGTTGTCGAACCTTACTTTCCTCTGAGAGAGAACACAATTTTTAAGCAGAGCTGTTGCTCCCCAGAGTTGGTAGGTCACTGCTATTTTCACTCTTAACAGCCTATAATACAAATGTTTCTGTTGTATGAGCATCATCATTTATTTCTGTCCTTGTGGCAATTTATTTATTTATTTATATTTACAACTTGAATCAGCTTTCCTCGGCGTTCCGCAAGTTCACCTTGTTGTATGTGACTGATGATCTGTAGTTTTAATAGAGTAAAGTGCGGGAAAACAATTGCAGCTCTGTTTGTTTTCAGGTGATGTGGATATGTAACACCTTGATTTGGTTAATTCAAATGTGTAAACTTTTTTGTTGAAGTAGGTTACCAAGCGTGAGGGTGCTCTATTAAAAAAAAAAAAAAGAACTTGGCACTCTAACTCGCCTTATCTCATTTCCTATACGTGTGTTGTCATTTATAACTTACCAGATGGTGGGTTTTTGAAACAAACTTTAGTGTGACAATAGGTAACTTATGTTTTCCCAAGGAGTGTCAGAGGTGAAGGAAGGGCATAACATCTTTGTGGAGCCCTTCATACGTCGTCTTTGCTGATTTTTTTTTTTTTTTTTTTTTTTTCCTAAACATTTTTTGTTGCTTGTTTGAGTGATGTGGCTGAATGTCCTAAGGATTGGTCTGTGATGCGATATGTCTTAGGATAGTGCTGTTAACAAAACATAAAACAAACAACAGCTTTGTCTGCATCTGATAAAAAGCAAACCTGAGGTGTACTTGCGCAGCGTGCTGTGTGTGCTGTATGTGCTGAATCTGATTATTGCTGTTTTGGGAACAGCAGATGTTGAAAATGCCAACCATAGACTCTTTTCATTCTTGAGGGTGTTTGTTTACAAGTTTTATGTTTTGTTTTTTTTTTTTTCCTTCCCAAGCGCGCGCGCACACACACACACACATAGAGTGAGTGAGAGAGAGAGAGGAGGTGGGGGGGGGGTGGGGGAGTGTGGTAGGCAAATACAGGATATGTGTCTTTAAGGAGGCGACAATTGTCAGACACACTCACATCCTCTTAGTTGTTTTACCACTGGCTTATTGCCCTGGTACTGAACAAAACATCCACAAGCAATTTGTATTGGAAGTAACTATTTAGTCTTCAGACTCTTTATCAGTGGTGGACTGCTCACTCGTATGCATGGCACCAAGTCAGGTATTGTGTGCTTTGCTTTGTTTCTGTTTTATTATCATTAGTTTCCTTATTTTGTTTTCAGTCCATTGCCATAGCAGAGTGTTACATATCTATATCTATATATATATATATATATATAGATAAAACTGATTTACATCAAGCTCTCTGATAAACACCTGCTGTGGAGATGGCAGAGTTGAGTAAACATTTCAATAACAATATTTTCTCTCTTCACTGAAGCAGGGTAAGCTACCACTTTTATAAGATTGAATGACAATGAGTAAGAAATAACCTGCGGGCTTTCCCCTTCCTGTCTCCCTCTTCCCCCTTGTACTCATGTCCATTTTAGCTTTGCTACATCTTCTAAACGATCATGAAGTTTTTCTTTATCTTCACTTTTCTTTCTCTCAAATGTCCATTCTTGTGTTTCTTTTCCTATTAACCCGATGAACCATTGAAATACTGATATCTTTGCATGTTAGTGATTCCTATCACTAGTTTTAAAGTCAGTCTTGCCAGAAGAGTGCAATAGTTGAGCAGAGGATTGTTATCTTTGACAACAGAAAGATCTTGTCTGTCTCTGCTGAAACTCTGTCAATGTATGTGTAGCAAACCTCTGCTTGTATGTTTTGTTTTTTTTTTTTTGTTAGTTTTTTTAGTGGGTGGGAGGGTTATGGGGCTCTAAAAGTATTTATCATTGAAATTTAAAACCAGAAAATCAAGATTTAGGTGTTTTGTGGGCCGGCCTGACCAGACAGGTATGGTGTTCAGGGTTAATCCTGTCAGTGGAAAACTGCACTGGGGAAAAAAGAACAAAAGCAACATTTGTCCGCCCTCAAGCATCTGTACAGAAAGAGCCCTTCTTCTATCCTCGCTCCGCAGTGTAAATATTTACAATTAGTTTGTGTATGATCTTCTAGCATCTCCAGCCAGACAGCAGCTGGCATGTCTACCTCAGAAGCAAGCTGTTGGATATTATATGTAGCAAACCAGCTCTGGTATTAAGAGCAAATTCAATCGGTATTCAAATGTACAAGAATATATCACCCTATCTGAAAAATAATGCAGGTGTCAGGAGCCACTTTAATACAGAAGCAGTGGACTGGGTTGATAAATATTTCCAAATTGGATCAGCTTATTATTTCGCCCAAAGTGACTCTGAAAAGCAAATTGGCTACAGAAGGGGGTTTTATTTTCAGCTTCTTAGGTTATTTGTGTTTGGAGATTTACTGCAGCTATTCAGGAGGCCAGAACAGCCCACACTACACTCCCTTTCCAATCAGCCTCAGTTGTGTGATTAACATCTTTTTCCAACATAGTCAACCAAAATACTCCTTGATGCTGTTTTGCTCATTTAGCATGAAGATAATCTTGTTGTGGACTGAGCCATACTTATTCCTCTGCGGCCCTACAGGGTAGACATTTGTCTCGCATGAAAGTTTGAAGAGATCATCTACCATGGCATCATTTATAGATACGATTAAAGTGCATGGGCAGCTTCCTGTTGCCTAGGCCTTTAATAAAAGTGTATAAAAACCTCATTAAGGGATTTAATTGATGTTGAGTAGTTTCCATTCCTACTTCCCAGGCCTCTTGCAGGTTGATATCTTTTTAACAAATATAATAACTGGAATCTACTGTCCATCTAGCAAGTATAATCCACTTCTCTAAATAAGTAATGGTAATAAGTTGAAAACAATAAGTCGTCAACTGTGGGCGCATGTTTAGAAGTTTTCTGCTATCCCTCAGAGCCCTGCTTGATAATCTGCACCGTAACAATGTGGGTCATTCTAGTGCTTTTTCACAAAGTAATTATGGAGGAAACGGACACATGGGTATGGCTAACAATGAAGTGAGGGTTACAGTATAACATTTGGCAGAAATTCAATGGTAGCGTTCCATCTGCGTACAGAGTTCAACGCTGCAGGAGTGACAAGTAGTTCCTGATCCGCTGCCAAACTCAGTTCCCAAAACTGACCAATGAGGCATCATCCGGGACTTCAACCAGAGGTCATTCCCATGTTTCCCCATTTTAAAAATATCGTCATTCATATTGTGTTGGCTACAGCTGGGGCTTTGTTTGGCAGGCCAAGAACATCTGTGTTTCACATCTATGGGGTGGTGATGCAGAGCAGAGGTAGGGTTTGTTTTGGGGCTGTGCCATGAGGAAGTTGTGGCATTTTTCCGTCACAACAACAATAACAACAATGAAAATATATGAAAAATATCATTTTTTTCCATCAGCAGATAAAGTTGGTGGTGTCATGCTCATGGTTTTTCTTTCCCAATCAGCATGACAAGAACATGGCTTTTGATTGACTTGAGTCTATTTGTCTTAATTTAAGAAATCATCAGACATCTTTTCTGTTGTGCAACACCTGACATGGTAACCAGGGCGTGCACAAGGGGAAAATGTCAAATAAACAATTGCTGCCTGCTGACAATGACAGAAATCTCAACCGTTTTTCTGCTGAGCACTATAGGAAAAACAGCTCTCATTCACTGACCTTCTTGTTTTTCAGCCACCTCAGATTGTAATCTTGATTTGCATGCAAACAGCTAAACAAGCCAGTTAAAACAATCCAGGGACTTGATGGTTTGCAATTTGACTGGCAGCCTGAGATCTCAAAGTGCCACATAAACACCAGTAGTAGACAGCATTTCTGCTTTCCATCACACTCTATCTCTAAACCAAAACACCAAGATTCCCCACACATCAATGGTTCTGAATATTAATAGTAGATATTTTTAACTTGGTTTCTTCTCTTCACCCCCCTCTGCAGACCTTGAAGATGATGCGATTCCTGTTCCTGTGTCTGCTGCTACTGCTGCCAACCACTACTGGTATGTTCTCATCTCTGTGACGCTTTCAGGTGATAAACATCTAATCAGGGTTTGTGCATTCCTGCGCCAGTATGTTTTTCTCACCTACCTGTGCATGAGCACTGTCTGTGCTGCGTTCAACTGTACTCCCTTTTTTTACATTTTTCGACCACCCAAATGAGAAGGCGGGGAAGTGAAAAGTGTTGGTATGAACACGAATAACATTAGATTAAAGTGGTGAAATAATATAATATAAAGCAATATTCCCATTTTTTGATCTGCTCCTCTCTTATGGTAAGAATATAGACTCCCACAAATACAGTAACTTCACGTAAAGGCACTATTAGGGCTGCGTCTAATGAATGAATTAAAGTTTAGAAAATATATTGTGACGACGACTGAGTTTGTTCTCATTTATTCTCTCTCTCTCTGTCATTTACTGCAGCTGTTTCAGAAGAGAGGGAAGGATCAGCTGATTATGGTATGTAAGGAAATATACAATTTCAAGTCAATTTTAGGGCTAACATGTCTGAAAGTTTCAAGTACATCAGATAAATTGTCCATAATTTAAGAACGAAGAGTTCATCTTTAAATGAACCCAAGAGAATATATTTGTTTTTGGAAGGAATTATCACACTGTCATCTAAATTCTAAAGTCCTTTGCTTGTTTGTACACTTTTCTTGGATAATTAGTGACAGTTCCAATAATTGCCGGTGTTTTAACTTTGGCTAAACACAGGGTCCTGTAGGCTATGTATGCTGCAATTAGCAGATGCTATGAGTCATGCTAGACATGTTTGATGACATGAAGTATTCATTTTCGTGTCAGGTAGAATAATAATAAAAAAAAAACTAAACAAAAACACCTTGTCCCACTTTTACTGTGGACCGTGCTGGATAAGAACAACAAAATCTAATCACTTTAACCACACGCACAACAGGAGTTGCATGATTTTGTGTGACACACCTGCAGGTCTCTTATTTATTGCAAAACGGTTTACCTTCCTTCTTAAAGTTTTGTTGTTTTGGTCACTTAACTTGATGAGTGTAGTTTCTTGTTTGAAGTTGTGTTAGTACATTGAGTTCTGATTTCTTGTCTGATATTGATTAATGGTTCTTTTTTGTTCTCATGCCTTTTGGCCCTAAAACAACTTCATAATCCCAAAATCAACATTGTTAGTAAAACATTAATGGTGTCTATATCCTCACAATTTAGCAGCATTCATTTCTGTACCAGAAGCAGCTAATTTGTTCTTATTTTACAGATGGGGATGATGAGGATGTATTTGAGAGAGCTGGTGAGTTTCTTTCTTTTGTTCCCAAGGACAGATAGACGTTTCTTCTGTGTCACACCCACAGTCACTGTTACAACCATTACACAGAGGAGACTATGCAAAGGCTTTGGCCTCTGTCATTGTCAGTAAGTCAGCATTACGTATAAGGGCGTTCTGGTCCACTGAGATGTGTGAAGGGCTGCGGCCTCTGTTGGCACTCCCTCCTTTCGACCATTAAGCCCTGAATGGAATCAATTAGCTCCCTGGAGAGGCCCTGTGGATTCTGCCGAAAGGCCAATGAACACGTTGACTTCTCCGCCATCCTGCTGGTCAGCTAATCAACATTGGCATTCTCATTCTCTCCTCTCGCCTCTCCCTGTCATTCCTCATCTTCGCTTTGATTGACATTTGATAGAATTACAGATCTGTTTAGAACAGCGCTGCAAAGCTCTGCAATAAAGCTGAGAAGCAGTTTCTCTCCACAATTCCCTTGAACCCTGTATATATATATATATATATATATATATATATATATATGTCTGTCTGTGTGTGAAAAATTTAGACTAATTTGCTCCTGACAAACTTTCCTTCTTATCAACACATTTCCAATTAAAATAAGCTTTAAACTAATAAGTCTACTAATAAGTAAAGTCTGAAGCCTTGGTTTGTCGACAAACACAGGAGGGCTGTCATCTTCTGTTTCCAGTATTTATAACGTACTTTATAGCAACAAGAATTATTCTCATCTTATGCTCAGCAAGACTTTAGTGGTATTGTTGTCATCTGTTGCTGGCTGATAGCATGAGGTGTCTTTGTTTTCTTGTTCCTATGCAGAGGTTGTTCATAGCAAACATGCTCATGAGTCAACAGTTGTAGATAAAACTACAGGTGAAGAAACAAAGTCGGGTAAGAAAAGTACTTATAATGATGAACATTATATGTTGAATTCTTCATAATCTTAAAATACTGATCAGTAAATATAAAGGATTCATAATCAGCTAAATCCACGTATCATTCTTTGTTCAGTACACGCATATACCGTCTGACATTTTTGTCTTTTAGATCATCTCACCCTCATCATTATTGTTGTAGCCGTGACTGTGTTGGCTCTTTCAATTGCCACGATTGTCAGTAAGTACGCTGTGTTTTGCTTAGTCATTTGTAATACATAATGTTGACAAATGCAGTGCTATAAAACCCTTTTGTTAAAACTAAGCAAACATGAATTCTTCTCTTGTGCAGCTGTGACCTTTTTTCCATTTTCTTTCCCTCTTGCAGTCATAATATTAGTAAGGCGCCGCGTTCAGATTCGTCAGCAAGGGTAAGGTCATACTTCTTCCCTCACAGAGCTGATTAGAATTTGTCTTCTCTTTGTCATTCTTTAAATTGAGTGTGACGTAAGCCATTTTTTTTCCCCATGCACTTGTTTGTTTACACTTTCACACGCAAAAGAGGGACATTTGTTTATTTGTATAATCCAGACTGTATCTGTATTTTTTAATGAAACATGCATTCTCCATTTCATGCCAAGTCAGCCTGCAGGTGACAGAACTGGTCTGGTGGGTAACAGTCCCTCTCATTAATATTACTTCAACCAGTTTGTCAGCTATAAAAGCTGAAAACAAACAAAAAACAAAACAAAACAACAACGAAACACCCATCTGTGCCCGTCTAGACTTGCACCGCAATTGGCATCATGGCCTGAGGCCAGAGGGCCACCAGGGAACACACCCCACCTTGAACCCTTTCCATCATGGCCATCAACAGTAGCTGTAAGACAGCGCTTCTGGGTCTGTATGACCTAATGGGACAGGACCAAACCTGTTCCAGAGCTTACTTATGAACTTGGAGTAGAGCCATCTCATCGGACCTAATACAGGCTAGAACACATGATCCTGGCGTCATGACAACAATCTTTCAACAGCAATCTGTGAGCAGAACAGCCTAAACCAGTTATACAGAGATATGTTCTCTGTTTGCACTCCGCCTCATCCACACTTTTCTTGTTTGACCACCGTTAGATTTCTGTGGAGTAATCACTTTTATTTGTTCTTGCATGCAGTATTGCACGAACTGCAGGTTGGGTCAGTGAGGTTGAGGAGTTCAAATTAGTCTCTAGGGGTCTGCATGCGGCAGGAGAACTGCTATTGTGAAACCAGAGTCACTCTGCAAGGGTTAAATTCCTCCGCGGGATTACTGGCTGCCTCCTGAGGCTGCAGTCAGCTCTGGCGGTGTTTGGTGCTGACTGATCGCTCTGCTGAAAAGAGGCTTAATCACACAGCAACCTCTGGCTTGTTGGATCAACATTGCCTTGCCAGGTTTATAAGTCCCACCTGGGGATGAGCTGTGTTTTGAGGCGATGCAGTCACAGTGCACCTGTCAGAGCCCTGCAGCATGAGGCAGATGTGCTAGTTCCTGAATTCGACCAAACAGGGATGTTTCTCGTAGCTTTCTGCGAACTAACTGAGAACGAGCTTAAAAGTATCTTAAAGATGACATACTTTTATTAATTTTTTTGCCCCCCTCCTCTCCTAAAGGGTCTATGCCGTGCCTACAGAGCAGGACAAGAAAGGGGCCATCTAGTTCCTGGTGGAGCTGCAGTTCTGCAACACAATGAAAAAGAGGAGCAATGCACAGGGAGCCTTCTCTTACTCTTTGACTCAGGACAGTTACACTTCTTTGCACAACAGCCTGCTTTTCACCATTCACTTTGCAACTTCTTACACAGCCTCCAATCAAAAAAATATGCATTTGGTGTTTTTTTATTTATTTTTTTAAATCTATATATTTGTCTTTGTCCCAGCCATTTGTAGTCCACGTGCACACAGTTTAGCCTGGGACATTTGGAACACATTCAAACTCTCTAATTGGATTCTATTTGAGGAATCTAAATCAGCGCCAGTGAATATGGCTTTAAGCCTCTTTTGTTAAAAGGGATAATTTGCACAGCCAGACCCCCCCCCCACACCCTTTTATTGCCACCTGAAACACAAAATTATTCCCACAAGCTATGCTGCAAAACTGTATTTTCATGTCATTTGGTGTATGTGGAACAGACCTGTCGCTGTGAAATGGTGGTTGAGTGAGACAAACCACGCTAATCCACACTAAGACAGCCCAGCGCTCACTTCGTTCTCCTATTCACTTGTCTGACATCTTCTGTTTGTGGCCCATTAGGAGTGACAGTAGGCAGTGCAATAGGAAGATAAAAGCCTGTTCCCCCTCTTCTGAACTTCAGTAAGAAAAAAAACAAGTGGAAATAGCCAGTGTGAACACTCTTTCAAGACAGCAAATGAGTTGATTGCCTTGAATGATGTTTTCTTTTCAACCTCTCGTTTTCATTTTCAAAGGGTTTCACTTCAGTCTTGCAGATTGTAAATAGCCCTGTGAATGTTGTACAGAGTAAGATTAATGCTTCACGTACCGGTGGAGAAAAGCCGGGTGTGAGGGAAGAATAAAATCTGCATCAAATAGTGTCGGGATGATTGTGGGGAAATACCAACAATTCCTTTGTTTATACTGAGCATGATGGCTTCTCTGTTTTCATTTAGATGGAAATCAATCATCCCTTGTGAACGAAAGCTTTCTATTCAAGGACCCAAGGCACTGGTTGCCTTATTTGCTCTGATACAAAGAAACACATTTTCCCTGGGGGAAGGAACATGCCCCTATTCAGCGTGCCAGTTTTTCATTTGTGACTTGGGTAACTTTAGGAAAGGTTTAAAACTGGCTCTAATCCAGCCAGCTCGGTTTGCATCAGGTGCAGCAGTTATTTCAGGGCCGTGCTGAGGCATCTTTGAAAATGATGTATTCCAACCTACTTTAACAATGACAGGCAGATTGGCAGGTGAGATTATTGCTAGTGCATTTGTCTCAGTGTTCATATTTGAGCTCTGTGTGCACAATGCTGTATTTTGCGAAATACTGCGTTGCGAAATAGAAATAGGTGCCGGCATTTCAAAGGCAGGACAACTGGACACAAATTGCAGCATAAAACATTTCAGTTCTTCTGTGTTTGCGAAGTCTGTCTCTTCATATGTAGTCATATTCCCTTTTACATATATATTTCTGTGCAGCAACATTTGAATGTAGCGATATTGTCTTTGAATGCTTTCTCCTAGATGGTAGAAGCAAACAGACTTAGAGAAATACAGTATTTAGTCTATTTTACCCCACAGATGCCAACACAATGTTATTTACTTGTAATGCCGCTGTGCTGTGACACCGCTCACGTAAACCTAATGAATTAATTGTGACTACTGTCTTTATCCACTAAGACACAATATTGTATGTTGGATGTTTTTCTTTTTTTAATGGCTCAATAATAACTTTTGTAGCTTTTTATGTAATATAAAATGTATGTATTTACAAATTTTCTGACCTATGCATCCCTATTCTGTCTCTTGATGGGAAAAATACTACATTTAGCTTCTATTTTTCATTTTAAGTCTAAAAATCTAATTGTTACATTTAAAGGGCAAGGTCTTTTTCCTCACCTGTTCAATCATAAATTGTATAAAGTTGTGGTGGATGGGATCATTCTTTGAGTATAGTATTTGTATTGTTTAGTGTCATATTGCAGCAATGTTTGGTAGAAAGTATGGTCTAAAATGTTAAATATAAATTTTTAAATGCACTTGTGTCTGCAGATTAATCCATATGTATTACTTGTAACAAGGATGTTCATTCACATTGATTTCCACCAAGCAAAATTAGTAAAACATGCCGTTGCTAAAGAAAATGGTTGCAACAGGAGACTTTATCAAGATTTTATTGTGTTTGCTCAGCTGTGGTTTTTCTGACAGTAAGTTGAACATTCAATACTAAAACAAAAAAACTATTTTTGTTGTTGTTGTTGTTGTTTATTTTTCCCATTAAAGTTCTAAAAAAAAAATACAAATTTTTGTTTCTATCATTTCACACCATATGGATGCAAATATAATGCACTGGTGCGTTTTGTTTAATCTAGGACTTTACTGCCTTACAAGCGTAGAGCCACTAAGAGGCTTTGACACCCCTCACTAAATATCATGGTTTTAGGGTTAGACTGCATGAAGAAGAGGTGACTGAGCTTCATCTTCAGATACTAACAGAGCATAGATGTTGTGTAAGACAGCTAAATATGGGGTGCTATAAACTCAGTCTTCTGTAACCTTTAATAACGGTCGTGGCTGTGAGATCTGCCTCTGGCACATCGGGTGTATGATATGTGATGTTTTTACATCTCTCACTCCACTGCATGATTCGTGTGTTCTGTGTTTATTCATTGTTTTTTAATGACACTGTTACTAAGCAGCCTACAGTAACTCCACATGGACACACGCACACGTTGCCAGGTGATGGTTGAATGTTATCCTCCTGATGGACTCCGGGCTTCTTGAAGCTCTGTCCTCAGGTCAGTGCACATATCCGCTGTTGTCTTCTCTATGAGCCACTTGGTATGACCTGTCAGATTAATACACACAGCATTTAAAGAATCCATCTTTCTTCTGGAAATCAGCTATATTCATCAAATACAAATACCCAACTGGAAGGAGAGCAATTTGCTTTGCAGTTGTTGCAGCTGCCCTGTTGCAGTTTTGCCAAACAAATATCTTAATCATAATCTTTATAGTTGATCTATTAATCACAGAGCTTTTAGTCAGCATTTTTCAGAGCTACTATATGTCTGATGTGACTCATTGTTTGTCATAAATCATCCAGCAGCCAGTGGTATAAATCACTTAACTCGTTCAACTGCAGTTTTTTTTAACAGTGTTATATAAGCACAGCTACCATTCAGGCCTCACTGACTGTAATTTAGCCAGCTTTGATTGTCTTTCAGTGTAATGGCTGTGAATGCTTACTTTGAAGACCTTGTGTGACACTTGGGTAGCCGACAGACCTTGCCACCTACAGTTGCAGAAAAAGCAAAGGTAAAGCCCAGGTGGATATGATTACAGTCATTTAAAAGACATTGCAAAATCAGCAAAAGTGCTTTCAGCACTTACAGCCAATGACCATTATGCCGACAACAAAGAGAAACGCCGCGATGGCCAGTCCCACTTTGCGGAGGGTTGTATAATCTGGAAATATGGATATACATAACAAATCAGACTCATACTGTAGACTCAGGCAACAACGGAAAACAGACAACCAAGTCAAGTGTCTTACCATAGGTGAAATTGTCGTCCCACTTTGGATCTATATGAAGTAAAAGTAGAAAGAAAAATATTGAATTAAGTTTGACTGCTGAACACAGGACATCTCTGCAGGAAGAAAAAAGGTAGAGGATCACCAGGGAACAACAACCAGACATGGCATGATCTTCTGGCCCCACTGACAAGCTGTTGATGGTGTATCAAAAGCCTATCGAAGGTAAGGTAGCACAGCATGAGGACACAAATATCTTATCTTTTCTTGGGTAGGGTACAATCAAGCATTAATCTCTTGGCAGGAGAGGAAGTGAGGTGCTCCATTCCGACAAGGGTTTTGTTTGGAAAACAGGGAATTGTGATACTGCCAGTCTGCCCTGAGATAACAATAAAACTTCAATGCCTGTGGCATTTAAGGTAACTATAGATAGATAATTTTTAGTTACCCCAGGCTCTGGCTCGATGGGTGCTTGTTTCAGTTGTGGATCGGAGGGATGTCACTGTGGATGCTGAATAAAAAAAAGACAGTAAAAATATTAGTTTCCTCGGCTTATTTGATTTTCTGCATTTTCTTCTCCCGAAGTATTTAATATTTAAGAAGTCATAACACATATTTTCAGTAATTCAAAAATAATCTTTGTCAGTCAATATATTAGAACAGTACTATGAAAATATCAACTTGGGCTAAATAAGTCAAATATATATACATAAAAATACCAACTAACGTAAAAGAAAAAGAAAATCTCACAAAATGTCAATGTATGCCACCGTTCCTATCCATTCACTCTCCCTGTCAGTCTTCTCTTTCCTCTTTCTCGATCTGTCTACGTCTCCCTCTCCTCCACACTCCCTTTCACTCACCCCCTCACCCCTCCACATATCCTCTGTCCAATAGCAGTTTTCCTTGTCGTAACCTTACTGTTTCTTCAGGTCCAGGCCTTGATGCTCAATTTTTTTTGGCATATCCTGTGACCTCACTGTACACACCTCCCTCAAATATCCGCACATTTACAGTCCAACATTTCAGCATTCACTTCCAGTGTCCACTCCCGTCTCGGGTTGTAGTCCCCTACATACTAAAAGCAGTCGAAGATCACGCAGAAACAACCCTAACCCTAAACATGTGCAGACCATTCTCAATATTCATATACAGAATGATTGAATGCTCTCTCTGTCCATGTCTCATCTAACTGGCCTTTGCTCGCAGGCAAAAAAAATGTAATTATGGACTACATCACAAATTTAAAAGCAGGTATCTTCCTCATACGAGAAACCCAGAAAAAAAATCTCTTAGATACATTTTAACCGAATCTTTTCGTCCTGTTACAAAAGTAGGAGTCTCAATTTTTGTCCATGGGAAATTATTATTTGTTTTAAACAGTATGGTAACTGACCCAGAAGGCTGATACATCATTATACAGGCATACATTTTTATTAGATTATACACAGTTGTGAATATTTATGCTCCTCACGACAATCCGACTTTCTTCCACACAGTTTTTTCACAATTATCTGACACATCCACCCAAAAACAACGATCACTGGAAGGGACTTTAACACAGTTCTGAATCCTCTATACTGTAGATCGTGCTCATAATTCAATGGACATAATGAAATCACAGTCAGCCAAGGTCCTAAAGGAATACATGGATGACTTTGGAGGCTGGAGACTCAAAAATCCTACAGAGAGGGAATACACCTTCCTTTACCCAGTGCATCACCCCTTTTCAAGAGTTGACTTTTTCCTGTTGAACAATTCCATTGCACAAAAAAAATCAACACCAGTAAACACCCGATTATAAACAGTGATCATGCACCAGAGTCCCTCCTCCTTCAAAAAGAATCAGTCCACCCTAAAACCGTCCCTAACTTGCCACTTCAAAACCTCATTACTAAAGGTTTTACAGTTCATTCATTCATTCATCTCCAACCACTTATCCATTTCTGGGTCGTTGGGGTGCTGGAGCCAATCCCAGCTCACACTGAGTGAGGGCAGGGTACATCCTGGACAGGTCAACAGTCCACACAAAGGCGGCTCACTCCACCAGCTCCTACCAGCAACACCAGCTTCCCTTCCCCTGTCCATCCTTCCACACCTTCTCTGTCCTTTATTCCCCCATATATTCACTGAGGCGTAGCACTGCCCTCCCTGCCACGCACAAGTCATTTCACTCAAACATCAACAAACTACCTTCCGGGGAGGGACTGAGATGGTCACATGCACACACCAAAATAATAAAATATTTAGCTGAAAGTCTGAAGGTGCATCAATCTCATAAAAAGTTGACACACCTTGGGTTGTTAACCTACGGAGACAAATGCAGACAATTAAAAAAAAAAAAAAAGTATTAGAACAGATTTTTCTGGGACATATTGACTCCTTATCTTGGCCATGCATAATTACTTCCTTTTAAATTACAGGTGCATTTCTGTGTTTAACTCCAATTTTAATTGAATCTCTGCATATTTCAGTAAGATGAATCTCAGAGGAAATTTGGGCTAACAGTTTTTTAGAGGATATCAGTGCTCTGTCTCTTTCTCTCTCTCTAGTTGTCTCTCTTTACTTAGTGCTGTAAAATGCAGGAGGAATACTCTGCATATACTACTGCATATATCTCAACAACAGTGAGCAAACATTTTTCTAATTACCTTGTAATTAGTTTTAAAGCTGCCTGCATTCTTGATAGGGAAGCCTTCTGTATGCCTTTGCTCGTGGCATGAGGGGAAGTTATAGCCTCCTGGACTGCTGGTTGTCTATCTATGAGCCAAACTCAACAGCTCCGCCAACTGGGTGGTTAAACGTGAGGATTGTTACCTTGAGTGGATGTCAGCTCTGTTTGTGGTCCTGTTGTTTTCTTTCCAGAAGCTAAAAAAAAAAAGAGTCAGAAACATTTAAATCAAATCAGGCTCAACTGAATTCAGTTTGTTTTTGTTAAAGGCACATTGGATTACCTTCTGTAGTCTTAGTTTCTGATGATGTGACAGGGGATTTCAGCAGGTTGCTCGTGCCAGTGCTGCTTTGCTGGTGTGTGGTTTGTTCGGTGGCTGAAATTTCTGGGGAAGAAAAAACATCTCAAGTGGCTCTCATTTTAAACCAAAGAAAACCAAGAAAAGAAGGGAATTAATTGAACCTGAAACGTGTTTAACATTTTGAAACTAGATTAAATGATGGATGGATGGATAGATGGATAGATAGATATACAGATAGATAGATAGGCTGAATCTTGTAAAAACTAATAAATGATGTTGTGGAGAATAGCCATGAGCACAGTACCCTTGGGAGTCAGAGCCGTGGGAGCGATTGTTTCCAGTTCCTTCACAGTCCCAGACACCATCTGATCTGTGGTTGCGGGAGTTTGAGCCCTGGACACTGTGGAGGACAAAAGTCAAATTTTAATCACCAAAAAACACAAGTCAGATGAAGCCTCATTGTGAGGCCTCAAGACTGTACACTCAACAGGAAGAACAAAGAACGGCGTTGTTTATCCCACTAACTCTCTCATACAATGCTGTGATGTATCTGGCAGGGAAGAGATTTGTGTGGCCATGGAGGGGAGATAGCCTGTAGATGCATGGAGACTATGCCACAGCAATAGTCCAGTGAGTGGGACACACAGTGGGACAGAGAAGCACTGCGACAAAGAAGTGGCTCTTACAAAACCTCTGGCCACAAGAGAGCTGGATTGTTGTGCAAGATTTGCAGGACAGTAAGGACATTGTGTTTACTCACTCAGCACCCTCTAATTGTTTCTGAAACTCTACAAAACCTCTCCGTTCTTTTGCTAACGCTGTGAATCCAACTACATTAATGAACCAACATTAGGAAACGTAACTAAGTGTGTAATGTTTTATGAAAATGTACAGCTGACTCAAATTTTTCTTAAATTCTTACATGTCATATTAATTGCATTAAAATACAAAAATTTATTTTGGTTACACTTGAGGCTTTTTGTTTTAGTCATATTTTCATGCCCTGAGCTCTAAAGTGCTTATCTGGTCTGTGATACATTTGGAATTCAGTCAAAGACATCACAACATTTGATTTTCCTCAAAATGTCTGTCTCTAGTAGTTTACGTACAACTCCAAAGGCTCTAACTCTAAACCTGTCGGCAGAGAAGGTTGGGAAAGCCTCAAGTTTTAATTGATAATATAATCCATTCAGACACTGGTAATAAAAAAGCAATTAAATAGCTTTGGAGTCTTATGTACACTACCTAAATTTGAGACAAGCCTCAATGCAATTTATTTCAGCGTTTAACGAAGAGCTCCATCTATTTTACAAATGAAGATAGGTTTACTCATAACAACATGTGTTATTCAACCTGTGAGAGCTGTGATATAATGTTTTGTCAAGTCTTATTCCTAAATATTGGTTTTATGGATGATATCTGAGCATTAACCAGCATCTAACTAAAGTTTAACTGTGACTAAAAATGAAGATGTCTAAACTTGTGCTGGATAGTTTGGAGCATGCCATTAGCTCTGCCTTTCAGTCACAATGTACAAAAGTAATTTTAGAAAGAAGGAACTTCCTGTTCCATCCTGTGGTATGTTGACTCATTTGGTCTGGTGTAGAGTCGCTTATGGCAGCTAATGTTAGCAAACTATGTATGAATAATGATATGTAGCTGAAATTGAGTATGTTTTCGGACTTCCTGTAGTGCCTTCCAAACTTTGCTATTAGCAAAACCATTCAAATGGTAGCTCCTATAGTGAAATAGCGAATTGCTGGGAAGCTGTTGTGTTGTAGACTTGATCATAGGCGTGCTAGTTAACCGCAAAAACTGTTCCAAAAAAAGCACCTGCACCACTGTGCATTAATCACAGTTTGTTTCTGAATGTTCAATTCTGGTTTTCGGTCATTGTGGTCACTGGGAGAAAACCCTCAACTGCTCACTGCTGAAAAGCCGTCATTTTCTAGTAGGTGTGTGGCGTGTGGATGTAGTAACGAGGCCATTACTTTACTTCCTCATTTACTTCACAATCGACTTAAAGTAAACCTTTTAAATTTTGCGTACTCACCTTTAAACAAGACAAGCAGCAAAAAGGTCAAGGAAGCCAAATAGATCTGGAAAAAAAATAAAAATAAAAAAATAAAATCGAGAGAGGAGGTAAAACAGTGATGAGGGAAGAATAAATCAGGTTGTTCCTGTCAAATCATAGCCTACTTCAACATTCAACAAATGTGGTGACAAAATATCTTCAGTACACAGGTGACTCTGTGATTCAAGGTGGCTCACATAAATGCAGCTATTCTGCCAAAGGGTGGCACAAAGAAAATGTCGAATAAAAGGCTATTAATTTACACAAATTTCTTTCTTTGGTAATAATGTCAAACCGTTTGTCCTGGAGGGCAAAAGAAACATACACTGACTAGTACATTTCTGGGACTGCTCAGATGAGGAAGCTGACACAGAATTCACTCTAGAACATTTTGTACGCCGAAAATGTGCTACACAGGAAGATGTTTGCATTGAGGTTAGCATCACATGGCCACCCTGCTTCCTCCTCAAGCACACAGACACCCACACTCCTCACGGAGGATGACAGAAAACGGTTCCTACTTTGTGAGCGTCAAACTTTATAAAACACGTAAATCATAACTGCAGTTTTCCTCTCTGTTTGTCACACTTTGTAGGTTATCCTCCTCCATGTGGTTGTGTGATCTTTGTGGGACAATAGATCAAACTTCATTCTCTCTTTTTTTAACTTTGCTCCTGTCATCAATTAAAAAAACTGTTTAAAAGGATGTCAAACCAGTCCTTTTTTAACAGAATCGAAATCTCGTAGAAGGTAGGCAGCCTCCTCTGACAGGGGAAAAAACATCTTTGTTCCTCCGCCTAAAAATATATTGACCAGAGCTTGGAACAAAACTGCAGGAAAAGCCTAACTAGGTAAAAGCCTGCCCAACAATGTGTATTATGTTTTTTTAGCAATACAAATAAGAACAGCTGCCAAATAGTTACAGCAAAGACAGGAAGGGTGACAGGCGGGATTCTAGGCCATTGGCTCCTTTAAACCCTTCCCCAGCGGAAAATGAATCTCGATCTTTGACCTATTCTGGTGGCAGCTCGTCCTCCAGGCTTGGAGTGGTGTGACAGGTGAGTGTCTGTGGCTGTCATGAGTTGTGACAGCTCAGATTAGCAGGTCATGCCAATCTACATTTAATTCTGGAGCATATGTCAAGATGAGGCCTGTTTCCCCTGGGCTGTACAGGCGTCTTTCCCTTCCCCTAGCCCGACCTGCCTGCCTGTTTGTCACATGCAGCACTTTCGCTCAGTCTCTGTCTGTCCATTCATTCGCTTGTCCGTCATCCTCCATCAATCTTGTTTCAGTCTTGCTCCAGCAAAACACCCCTCAGCCCTCCGATATTCAGTCCACCCATCCAGGCTATTGTGCCTACCTTAGTGTCCATCCTGTGAGCTGCTGGAGTCCAGGAGTTTGTCCACAGCAACCCGTGTGACCTTCAGGAGCTGATGGGGTAACGGCTAAGCAACCACACCCATGTGCTCATCACCACCACTTCCTCATCCATTCTTTCGCTCAGCCACTCCTTCTCATGACATGGCCTCCTCCTTCTTGTGCTCTGGCTTTCACTCACCCACTGCACTATGATCTATGCGTGCAGTGAAGCTGTCTATCAGCAGCAACGGTTTGTAATTGCTCTCTGCCTCTCTATTTTCAACAATACATTGTCTCTGCCTTTGTGCCTTGTGTTTGCTTGTCTGTCATCCTGTCTGCCCGACTATCTATTGCTTTGTTTATACAGTCTTTTCCATCCACAGGCCCATCTGCTGTCTCACAAACACAACCCAAATTACTCTGATCCAATAAGAGATTGCTGACATTTTTACATTTGCTCAAAAGATGCTTACCGCTAAATATTTTAATTAAATGGCTTCCTTTGATTGGTGAAGATCTTTATTGAATATCCTCCTTTGAACGCACTGAAATGGAACATATTCTGATATATGTATGATATAAGTTCTTTATACTTTTTTACCTTTTCAACAACCACCTAAAAAGGAAACTTTTCTTGGAGCATATTTTGAAAATTCTGTTTTGCAACTAAAAAGTCCAACTCTATTTATATAAAACCTCATTAAAAAAAGTCAGTCATTCTATGCTCATCACAGTGAACTCGCGGTGTAACAAAACCAAAATCTACGTTTTTTGTTTTTTTTTTAAGTCATTGATTACTTCAAACACATTTGATGCGTATATGTGGTTTTGACCATACAGCATTACCCTTCTGAGAAGCACAAACGGGGATTGTTACTGCAGACAAAGCTAACAATTCATCCACACTTGCAGAGCACAGCCTTTGTCTAGAGAGCTGGGGTTACTTTGTCCTCATGCAGTTTATTAAATTTCTACGTCTTCTCTGAGAAATTGTTGACTCTGTGCAATAAGCATTCTTAATACTCTTCGGATAAGTTCTTCCATTAAGTTTGCAGAAAAGAAACCTAAACAAATCCTCAACTCATTTGAAGCAAATATGTCCAGCATAATGCTTTTTTTTTTTTTTTTTAATCACCACCAGTCATTTTTTTATGAAATGTAGCGTGACAACTAATCATTGAACAATTCGGACCTGCTTGTAAACAGAAATGATTAGAGGAACAACGATTAAAGGAACAAAAATACATTTCGAAATATAACGTTTCAGAAGTAGTTTCATCCAGCACATGGGTGGATAAATATTTGAAATTTCATCTGAGACATAGATACAGACAGTGGAATTATTGAAAAGCGAGGCTTGAGATAAAAGAAGGCTCATCCAGGTTTAACTACGTTAAAGAAAAAACAAAAAAAAAAAAAAACCACGACATTTGGGGCAAAAATACAAGCATGCATACATTGTGTAATGGAGACTAACACATCTTGTAAAGTGTGTGTGTTCACAGTAAAGCTCACAACATTTTTGGGTCATGAGACTAACCATTTTTCTGTCATAGAGAATATTGTATTTTGAAAACACCCTCTCCTTTTGTCTTGTGTATAACATACACAATAGCCAGTCATTGGAACTACCTATAATGAGAGATGATCATACATTCTTTCATGTCCTTTCTTATCTGCCCTTATCAAAACTAACAACATTCTGTTTTTTCATAGACTACAATTGTATTCAGTTGCTTTCATGCAGCCACATCAGAGGGCAAATTACATCCTCATTAGAAGCAACAAGAGATCAAAGCCACAAAGCCCAAAAAAGTCATGCCTGCCAGTAAAATCATATGGTCGATTTTGATTTGATATTTGTTTAACTTGGAATTGAAAAATCTGAATAATGACAGCAATGACAGGGTTTGCAGAAATCTGAGTTAAATTTGAGTTAGCTCCCAACTGGTACCCCAACCTGTTAAATTGATGAAAGAGTATTATTCAATCTCATTTTTTTATTTATTTAGTTGTTTTTTTTTTTTAATCAAAATATCTGGAAAAAAAACTTGGCAGAGGAGTGAAATAGATTAGAAAAGCCTCCTCGAGCTGAGGTAATTTCAGTCCCTTATTTGTTTCCCTTTTGATATAATTACATACTCCAAGCAGCCGGTGTGTTCACACTGTGTTGAGACTCTTCTGAGCACAACACATCAAAATGTTCATGAGGCAACTGAGAAAAAATAGAAATTGACACACAATATTGAGCTGTGAAGCCTTTAGTTTAGCAAATTACAGTTCCTGCCTGAGCTGAAATGATGCATCATGAACAGGCTCTGGTATGAACACAGCGGTCAGCCTGACAGGAACTTAAACAATTGTTCATTAATGAGACAAACATACCTTGACAGCTCATGATGGAGAATCGTGAGCCTAACTGAGGCAGCTCGATGAAAACATGGAGAATTATCTCCAGGCAGGCAGGCCACATTGACGAAACAGGAACTTGTTGGACATTTAAAAAAAAAAAAAAAAATGTGCGAACCACATGTCCACTCTTGCAGTCAGTAATTAAATATTTCTTTAGCAGTAATCATATAATAAGGACTGATGCTGTGTGAGTCTTGGTTTGAACTAAACTCGAAACTCACAAATCAGACAGAAAAATATAGAAACTGAATACTAAATTAGATATAGATAAATAAATGAAATTATTCTAATTGGACCAGATATGGTCGGTGTCGAGTGTAATGCGTGTGCATTTGTGCAGTTGTGATACTGATATGGGGAATTATGTTCGAGGGAATAGCAGAAGCTTGAAGCTGGGTGAGCTTGCAACTGCTCTGTGCACAGGTATAATAATGGCCCAGTTTCTGTTTTAGGATATTGCCATGCCAATGCGGCAGGAACGTAAAAGAACAAACGACACATGGAGGACCATATCAGTCTGCAGCTTAAAGCTGTCTCTATATGTTTATGTATGGCCTTGATACTTGTAATAATCTGTCTGGAAAAAGATGGCTAGCAGACAATTTAACATATTGTGCTTCCTCTCTCATTAGCAAGCTTATTTTGATTTTATTTCAGCTTGGCAGGAAAGATTTTGAGCTACCTTCATTCAGATAATAATACATTTTATTTATATGGCACCTTTCAGGTTGCCCAGGGTTGCCCAATAATAATAATGGAATCATGCAGCACATTACTGAAATCAAATCTTTATTTATGTTATTTTTAGCCTGGAATTGGTTTCAAATAATCTGTTTTATTATCTCTCAGTATAAATTGTCTCGTGTTAATCACTTTGTGAAAAGCACTCAACAAAAGATGATGACGGCTATCACTGTATAGGCTGTGGAGTCGACGCAGAGTGAACTGTTTTCCTTGAACTCCAATTCGAACAATAATGAAAACCAAGGAAATGAAGGGGATTTTTTTTTCTCTGTTGCAGTAACCATAGCTGCAGCTTATCCTAACCCTCTCATCCTGTCTCTATCTGCCTTTGACTGGCCACAGTCAGTGAGACAAATTCTCCATATGGCTTCGCTCTCTCTCACTGATGTTGTGAGCTGAACTTCAATTGGAAAGAAAATAGGATTAGAGTCTGCCCCTAGATATGGCTTTACCTCCTGAAGACATAACCATGCTAAATACCACTCAGTACAATCCTATTGTCAGGATTCCCATGGACTAAGTGTGAGGTCTGAAACTGTACATCACACATAGGAAGGACAGGCTACTGTTGTCGAGTTCTCATCTGGGGTGCATGTAGCAAAATGCTGACATTGGACGGATCAAAGAGCAGGATTTCTGCTCGGGTTGCACCATTAATCTCGCACCACTACGATGTTGGCCCATTTTTTGTCTGTAGAGTTAGACATGAGTCTCTCTGATTCATGTCCAACTGTAGGCCAAAGGATGGGCCGAACCTCAGGTGTCAGGTCGAGGGAGGAGAGTGTACGGAAAATAAGATGAATTGTGTGCGAATATTGAAATCATTGAGGATTTCCAAAGGAATTTTCTGCCATTCTTCTTCACCTCTCTTAATTTTGTTCAGTTTTCCAATTTTTACCTTATTTAACCTACATCAAGCAATCCTTGCTTCATTCTACTCTTGAACAAGACACATTAATTCAAAAGTTACCTTTGAGATACTATACATATATATATACACACACACACACACACACACACACACACACACATATACGTATATGAAACTTGAAGCAGTGTATTTTTTGGTCCGCTCTTCTTACTCTAAACTAACTCGCCTCGTAGTTCAAAAGGAAGATTGGAGTCTTTCTGTTGTCGAGGCTCCATGAAGTCCCCCACCCACTCAGCACCCTGCACAGACACAGGTTGCATCTCATGATAAAGCAGCATTAATAGCGTCACTTTTCAACTGTAATCTCATTTTAACAAATGTAAATAAGTATCAAGCAAGAGCTTTCATTGCAGTTTCTTTTTTTTATTTTTTGCAAACCTGATCGAAGGATGGTGATCTCCGGTTGCTCCTTTGCCAAGGCACACTGTGGTCAAACAAGGACGGAGGAGAAGGAAGAGAGGAAGACAGGATGTCCTGGTATAGATGTGTGTCTCTTATGTCTTCATACAAATGGCTGTGAGAGTCAGTTGGGAGGTGGATCATATCTGGAAGAACTAAGAAAACCAGGGGCAGAAACCGTACACCATTTAATTTCAAACACTAAACTGTATTGAAGACACGCTTCTTGAGCGGCTCAGCCAGCATATTTGGGACATTAGGTGTTTACTGTTGCATTGTTTACTCTTGTTCGAACACGCCCTTAGGTGGTCCTCTGTGCACACACCACCACACAAATGATCAGGAAGGTAAATCAAGACAACAGAGAACATGGTTCAAACAGAAGGGAAGCAAAACAACTCATGGCATGACAAAAGCCTCTGCCCCCTATGAGGTGGGCCCCAGGGATTTGAAGGCCAAACCCCCCCCAGACTTGAGAATGATTGGGGAAAGCCCAATCAAATTGGAGCAATTTAGACAGGACAGGGAAGAAGAACAAAGGCAAAAGAGGCATTTGTGGCCATACAAATTCTATAATTAGACATATTTATGTCTTACCAGGCCTGCGTATTTCCTCAGCGTGTGGACTAAGAGCCAGCATGTATTCACCGGTGGGGTAATAATAATGAGAACTTTCCTAGAATCAGTGAGACAGAAATCATCAGATCATCTTTGACCTGAAGGAACTTGTAAATAATCGTAATAGCACAGTGATATTTGCCTATGTCTACCTCTCTCATCAGTTTTCTTCATAGTTCAAATCCTTGTTGGCCTTTTTAAAGCACAAAATGATAATTTCTTGGAGATCAATAGATATTTTGAATGCTAATTCTGAGGTATTGATTTATGTTTCATCTCTGAGCACAACTAAAGGTTTCTCTACTTTATTTATCCCTTCTCCTTGTTACGGTTGAATTTTCAACTTCCTCTCTGCCAGATCCCTTCAACTCCTGCCAACCCCCCCAACTTCATCTGTTTATTCAACCTTCTCTGTCTCTGCTTATTTTCTGAACTGCCTCTTTCCCACATCCTTTCCTTTCTTCCTCCTCCTCCTTCATCTTTCTCCGCTTCTTACTGCTCCGTAGCTCTCATAGACATTGCTGTCGGTTTCAGATCCGGAGTCTATGAGGAGGGTGCGCCGGGCTGCGGTGTTGATCTTTTCGCTGCTCTCATACTTATTAGAGTTGCTGACAGTTGACTGACTGGACCTACATGGAGAAATCAGATTTTTTTCAACTGTTCTAATTATTTCACAATAATGTTGAATCCCAGATATGAACTCACACACAGATGCAAAACACTCAGCACATGTTGCAACTTCTTGCGTGCATATATAAGTTCTTAATAAAAATATTTCACGTGGTGCATGCACCCATTTAATGCAGGATTGTGGTGCAACTTCAAAAGCTCTAATGCCAATGTATTTCAACAGGAGCTTGTTGTTTTTCCTGCCTGGCTGTTTTCGTGGCTTGGTCAGCCAAAGAATCAGGATTCAGAATTGTTAGAGTGGATTAGATGTGTATCTTTATTACTTCTACTGCACGGCCTTAACTTACCCCTTCTCTTCATTCTTTTTGCCATCCAATACAGCATCGCCTTTATCGCCTGTGGGAGGAACAGGAATAGGAGCAAAAAGGTTTAGTGTTAGGAAATTAGAACTTTTAGAGGGGGGCATCATCTCATAAGCACTGAAACTGATCAGAGCAATAAAAAGGTTGGCGCATGATAGAGAATAAAAGACAAGTTAGCAATGAAAAAAACTAGAGGGCAGAGGAAGGTAAGGAATGAAAAATACATGATTGAGAGGGAGAGGTTGAGAGTTAAACGGAAGAACAAATAGAAAGAGACAGAAGAAGGGATCGAGGAAGGACATAAAGCTGGCAAATGAGATAAGAGATATGGACGAAACATAGAAGTGACAGCTCTGAGGGATGGAAGTGTGGCAGGAGGAAGAGACTCACAGGACGAGCAGAAGGAGAAGAGACAGGGCAGACGGATAGATGAGGGACACGGAGAAATGAGGAGAGAGCGAGAAGCTGAACTGACAATTGCATCATGGTTCAGAGTTATCTCTTTAGAGTTTTGTGGAGGAATCAGGAAATTATAATGACAGAGCATGATGGAAGGGACACTTGCACAGCTGCAGATAAAAACATGTTCATAGTTACCTGTCTGATTTTTCCTCTTTTTCCACCTCTGTCCAATGACGCAACCCAGTGAATTCAACACAAGCAGGACTCCAAACACCACAGTGAGCACTATAGTCAAATATGGTGGGAGTCCTTCTTCACCTAGTTCACAAAACATTAGAAATATGACTTCAGTGAATAACAATGAAAGTTAAAGAAGAAGTAATATAGAAATTCTAGGAGATAAAAAGTGACTGAGAAAGACCCAACCACTCTCCCAATTGTCTTTATTGATTAAAGACTAACGGTGAGGGGAAAAGTAAGAGTGGGTGCCATGACAACCGTTGGTCTCGTAGAGCAAACATTAACTGCCTCGGAGGTGCATACATTAACATGATTTAGCCAAATGAAGCTAGCTGCTGTGCAAACAGCAATTTCCAACTGCCCTTAAGAGCTTTTTTTTTCCAGAGTTGTGATTAAAAAGAAACAAAAACCAAAACGTACTCTTAAAGACTGAGCCATTATCTTCTGGGACTTCTTCTAGTTCTGGTCTCTCTATAAAGAAAGAAAGAAAGCAACTTAAATGCCACACTTCCAGTCATAATAAGTTTGTATTATGTTCATTTTCAGATGGCGCACAGCCATGTCTTTTCATTGTCAAGCTGTGGTTACTCCAAACTGACCCTTGGTGGTGATGGTCAGTACTGCATTGTTGTCCGCATAGTCACTCTCCCCCATTGCATTGAGTGCATTGACGGAGAAGTTGTAGGTGGTAGCAGGTTGCAGGCCAGTGACAGCAAAGGTTGTTGCTGTGGGAGGAAAGACGTCCATGTACAGGTAACTGACAGACTGATCCGAGCGGTATCTGTCAACCCAAAGGCACCGTCAAAGTACAGTTCTTTCACTTCCTTGGGAAATCATATTTCAACTAACATCCTTTTCCAGTTTCTCACCTCACACGAAATCTTTGCTGCAAACCACCATTGAAGCCAGGGACCCACTCCAGAGTAACTGAGTGATGGGTAGCACTGACTTTGTGAAATAAAGAGGGAGGGTCTGGGTGACCTGGGGGGCACAGGAAAAGAGGAAAAATGGAAAACACCTTCACTTGACAGGTGGCTATTTAAAAAGGCTTTCGGTGCTAAGAAATTGAGATGCATGCCATGAGACGGTTCACACGATTATATCCATCGTCTTTGATATGAACACTCAGGGCTCTGCTGACCCAAAGGACTGCTACATCCCTTTGGTTTCCACTTTATTAGGGATATTTATACTACAGACCCATGATGAGACTGAGGAAACTGAAAAGAAAAAGTAGAGAGGGTAGAGATTTTCCCACATTTTTTCAGTGTGCAATGCAAAGGGTACCCTCATAATCCAGTCATATTCTCGATTTTCTTGAGTATGCCCATTTTGTTAAAAACAGAATTACTCTCATTAGTTACGTAAACAATAAATAAATAAATAAATAAATAAAGTCAGCGGAAACAGCAATTTCTAGTTTCATAAATTGATGACAGTTATTTGCATATGGAAATATGCAGCACTATTTTAAGCAGATACTTAAAGAACAGCAGCAACAACTTCCTGGTAAATATTACAAATAATATTAAATTAAATCAGATGATCACCGTGGGGAAACATGTCAATGAGCCACTTAAGTATAAATAAATATATATATATACAGTATATATATAATGTTCATCTTTTCTTAATCAAATTTTATTATTTATTAGGCTTCCAAAATACATCTTTGACGCTGGCAGCTTTGCATTTTTCAGCAGGGTGCCACTCTTGATTTGCATTTTTATCAGGTTGTACTTTCTTCTAAGAATGATCAGGAGACATAGGCAAATGTTTGGCTGATCCCGCTCAGTAAAAAGTGACTGATTTGTCCAATATACAAAACCAAAGTCATGCAATGTAGGACGAAACCGCTTGATTGCTATCAATATTTTCAACAAACATCAAAGGACGCCAACCAGGTCTGCAGTCTCACATGAGGCTAGTCAAGGGAAAGTGGATTATTTTGCATTTGGAGCATGGAAAAAAGAAGGGTGGTTTCGGGGGCAGAGGCAGAGAGGAGGAGAGATAGTTGAGGAGCTACATGAGAAGAGGATGCTCTACTCCATTCTGGCTCCAGGCTGCGGCCCAGTTTGCACAGTAAATAATTCCCACTATCAGCTCAACTCATAAGATCCCAGGGCAAAAAGGTCAGCCTTATTTGGATCATGTCTTCTTCAATTCCAAAAAGCACCATGCTAAGAAAAAGGAAAAGTCTCTCTTCCTCTTGGGCTTTAACGTGATAAGGAAGCATATAAAATGTATTATCACTGCGTCAGATTAATTACGAATATTCACAGTGCTGAGAAAAAAAAAAAAATTACTGGGGAAAACAGGGCCAATATTGGATTGTCTTTTATGGCTTTTATCATAAACATTAAATGTAAGCAATGATGGCTGTGGGTCTTTGCTGAGAGCAGGACTGTGATGATAATAGTGGTGGTGCATAGATGCACTGGTAGCTTAAAGGCAGAAAAGTCTGAGCACGCTGAGAGAGCAAAGCACATCACTGCAGCATTATCTGTGGGAGGAGTGAAATAGTGCTACGGGCTCATTGATAAGGTAGAGATAGAGCAATGAAATAAGACCCTTAAAGGGCTGACACTCAGGAGCAACAACTCTCTCCAGTTTACAGAGTTCTGCATGTTCCATGGCCTTTGCACAGTATTGTAACGTTGCTGGAAAAGGGCTGATAAAGCTTGGACAAGGCAGCACAGGCACAATTATTTTGAGATGCAGCCAAATTAGTACTAAAGGAAAAAAATTGCATTCTATTGCCAAGTACGTGATATGCATAATCCCTACACACTGAGTGCCCTAACCACTGACTTTGATGGTTTGCCACTCATTTAAAGCTGCCTTAGGTGAGTTTTGACCACTAGGAGGGAAAGAAAAAACTCTAATGGGGAACTATAAGCAACACAGACCTACTACGGTGTTGCAGGAGCAAGGCAAAACTCTGAAAACAAATCAGATGTGTCAGATACCTGAAATAATAATGAGGGGGAAAAAAAATCTGTGGATGACATAAGGCTCAAGACTGGAAAGATTTCATTCCAACAAAAATAATAACACATTGGTAAATAGCCTACCGATTTTTCTTGTCTAAAAGCCAGTTGGTGATAATTGGCTGAACAAAACAACACAGGTTGTCTGGGACGTTTTAACATGAAAACAAATCCGCCCATCTGTCCACCTTTACACATTTACACTCACCATTTTGCAAACTCGTACTGACTTTCAAAGAGGAAAGGCTTTAGCGAAAGAGATAAGCGCACCACATCAAGTTACAAGTCGGAAGCTAAGTCGGAAGTGATGATATGTGACTGTGGTGTAGTTCATTTATAACCTCACATTTGCATTTTGCTTTTGGCAATTGTATTTAGGGTTTAAAAATCATAAAATTAGTATTGATCCAATAAGATTATATTACTGAATAAAATGTGTAAGGATCATAAACCTTTGTTTGCTGCTGAAAATCAAGTCTTTCAAAATCCCATTGGTTTTTTTGTTGAGGGAAACAGAGTGATGCTAACTTTTTGGTTGGCCTACACAAATGCATTCCTGCTGCTCTATTGTGTAGATTTGTTGAGATGTTTTAACGAACAATTTGTTACACAGTGAGCACACACAGGCAAAGGCGATTTACGTTTGACTTACAGCTCAGGTTTAGACCACTCTGGGTATGGCCCACGTGGGTTTCCTCCCACCGTCCAAAGACATCATGTTTGGGTTCATTGGTGACTCTAAATTGTGAGTGTGAGTGTGAGTGGTTGGTCTCTGTCTCTGTGTGTTGGCCCAGTGATGGACTGTTGACCTGTCCAGGGTGTACCTGGCCCTCACCTAGAATGAGCTGGGATTGTATCCCCCCCCCCCCACGACACAGAAATGGACAAGTGGAAGAAGAATCAGGTACACTCATATTCCCTGCTGGAAACATCTTCTAAAGGTTTTTACATTGGCGTCAGTGTGTTGATAGGAACAGTGAACACATATGTTGGCCAGATGAGTAAGATCAGGATCTAAAAGCTGCTATAGCTTTGAAGAGCTGTAGAGATCAATGTAAGTATGACTGGGAAAAAAAACATACTCACAAATTTGGGAACAAAAAAACATAGTTTCCAAGGAAAATGTTTGGCGCTTTTATGTTTACTCAAGGATCATTCCCTTGTGACAAAATTGTTTCCCAAATCTGAAGCTAAATGAACCATCAATGAACCATCATTATTATCTGAAGACATATTATCTAAATTAACTATTTAATTATCTAAATAATTCATTTCATTGCACAAAGCTTAACCAGCTATCATTTTCGGTCATGAGAAGTTGGAATTGGAGAAATTCGTGGTTTTTGTAGGGTACTAACAAATAACCTCAGTCACCCAAGGACAGAAATCCAACCATCACCTTCACACACACACACACACACAGACAGACAGCCACACACACACAAAAATGTACATAAATACTTGTGCTGACGAGCTGGATGTCTAGCTTGTCTTCCCCAAGTGAGTTGCGAGCAGTACAGCTGAAGACAGCATAGTCCTGAGCTGCGCTCACATTTATGACTCGAACTGTGCTGGTGTGGAAGGCGCCCTCCCTCACGGTCTGCTCCTCGTACCTGCAGCAAACACACACACACAGCGAGAGAGACAGAGAGAAAGAGAGAGGGAGAGAGATAAATATAGAGCTGAAGAAAGCAGGGATAGTGATGTCCTGCAGATTGCACTAAGTCACCCAATTTCACACATTAAAGAGGTGTTAAACAGGTATTTGCATAGAGAAAGTAAAGAATAAAATGCACTAAACCCAGATGCACCAGTGAAACAGCAAGTAAACGAAAAATAATATATTAGATTATAGCCTAATCTGATTGTGAAACCATTAATATGTCACAAAATTCACAATAAGCATAATTGCATGAGAAGACTGAAAAACACAATCATGTCTACTTTCAGACCTTGGGTTTGCAAAGTCCAAGCGTGCACCGTTTTTCTCCCAAAAGAAGTTGATGCCAGGAAGACCCTCAGCATGACACACTACCTTAGCTGTAGTTGTGCCATCCCCTCTACTTGCTACCTTTCTCCATTGGGCTCCTTTCTGAAGCTCTGGTTTGACTACACAAGGTAAGATAGGCATTGAGGTTATTAATGGAGAAGACGTGTAAATGTATTCATTTCCACAAACAGATATGTTTCCCTCAATCTTTTGTGAGAATAAATACAGAAAACTTACATTGCACTACCAGCTGCACAACTACACTGGCAGGGGGTGCTATGCCATTATTGGCTGTGCACTGGTAAAGACCAGCATGAGCCCGAGTCACATCATGGATAGTCAGCAGGCCTGATTCATCTTGCTGTGTCTCCTCTCCCATCTCCACCTCCCCTTCTCCCTGTGGAAGACAGAGTGAGGAGGAATAAGCTGAGGACAGCAGCTATCCTTCAATCCACACTCCCCCTCCTCCTGGGTGAAGGCTGGAGTCTGGGGGCTGTTTGAGAGCAAGAAAGGTAGACATTGAAGGAGCGCTGGGCCGGAAACCATCAGGGCCTGAGGTGGGGATGGAAAGGGCATCAGGGGGAACGAGCTCTGGAGACAGAGAGGGATAATGCCAAGGGTTGGAGAGCCACGGGGAAGGAGGGAAAGGAGGAGGTGTGCAGGTTGAAAGCAGGACACGCGGTATTGCCAGGGGGTGGGTTACACCGGAGAAGACATCAGTAGATACAGAGACCATGTCGCATTGACGAATGTGCCCTTTAGTCACGCAGCTGTAATGAAAGCTATTTTTCTGGATTTGGGCAGAGTGTAGAGCAGGAGGAGGTGGAGTGGAAGGACTGTTAGAGCCAATGAAAGATGGTGCATCTGTGCACTCAGAAAGGCCAAAGATAAACTGTGAGAACACAAAATAATAGAAAGGAAGCCAGATAAAGGAAATATAATTCAGGGATGATTGGATTACTTTGCACTTGTTTGTGTGTATGCGTGTGTGTGTGTGTGTGTGTATGTGTGTGCGTGTAGCTCTCACCAGCCATTTCCAAGAGAACATGTCAGATATAATGGGGTTGGCGTCTGCCACACATATCAGGTCTGCTGTTTCCCCCATGTTCACAAACACAGGGTTTTTCTCTGTCTTGACACCAGGAGCATCTGAAAGAAAGCGAATGCGGTCAGAGCCTATTCAGGACCGAAGGGTAATATGCCAACATGGCGCAAATCAGTTGTCAACCCATTTAACAGGCTTGCTGCATTTCTATAGTTGCTTGTACATGTTCTGATACAATACCATGAACCTCTGCACGTTGAAGCAAAACAGATGCACACTGGCCAACTACTATCTTACTCCAGCTATTCATGAAGTCATCTCTCTTTCATTGTTCTTGTCTTAATACCCCTCTGTCTTAGAGGCTTTTAATACTCCTCATGGGTACCATGTACTTGCAGGAACGAAGCTATTAGTGCCTATTTGACTAAACCTATGTTCACTCTTGAGGAAACAGTAGTGGGAAACAGCAGGCAGACACACACCTCTGCATTGGTGGAAGCTACCCATTTTAGCTGGCTAACCCGGACCGACATCGTTAAGTGGGCTACACCGTCACCCATAAAAGCTACTACAATCCTCCATACATAATGAATATCTACAACTGTCAAGTCCAGTCAGATGAGAGTAGTAGAATCCATTAGGCATGTACTGTGGGCTTTGGTAAAAGAGGCAGACCTACATTTTCACCGCTTCCATTATTAAATCATCAATATTGGGGTAGAGGGCCCAGAGCTCAAGGCTGGGCCTGGGGCAGCAGTAGAGGTGCATGGCCTTGCATGGAGGCCTAATGAATGAGGCATGTTTGCTGGGTAGCAGCTGAAAGTCAATATTGCTGTGTGTGTATTAGTGTGCATGGATGCACTGATGTAATTCTAGATTTGACACTTTGCAGCTCTGGACATGTGAAAAACATGCAGCTCGAAAGCCACAGATTCAGATCATATGCATTAAAATAGACCGTTCTTGGCAAAAAGAAATCTGTTCATTCTCTGTTTTAAAAGAAAACAGCTATTCAACAAAGATAAATGATGTGGTTGACTCACAGGGCCTACAGCTATATGTGTTCTATATTTCCTCTCCTCTTCTTTATTCAGCAGAGTATTGAATAAATGCAGACTATTCCACAATTTCAAACTAGTTTTCAAACATATTGCAAACTTGAGAACTCGGGGGGAAAAAAAAAAACGCCAGTGCAGTTACCACTTATGACATTCTTTGACATGGTAAAAAACTACTACCTACTGGTATTAAACTTTCCATCTATAACAAAATATGTTCAATGTCCTGCGTTTTCATGATCATACAGAGCCACCTTCAATGTGACAAAAAAAGAGTTGGAAAGAAGCGGGTGTCTGTTCATTAATTCTTAGCACGCAGGATCTTACACTGAACGTCCAGCGTGACAGAGATTTGGCTGACACCCTCAGAATTCGAACACTTAATGGCATAAACTCCGGCATCTTTCCTCGACACATTCTTGATCTCCAGTGTAAACTCATCTGGCCAGTGGTAGCGCAGGCTCCCCTCTAAAAAAAACAAACAAAAAAAAACAAACAACAACACACACACACAATCACATACATGCATGCGTGCACAAAAGCAAACCAATGGTAAATTAAATATTCATTACACGCCCATCAACTGTGTGTCCTCTGGCCACTGGTCTCTAAGTGACATCTAATCCTGCATTATTGATTGGCCTGGCTTAGTTCCGACATCATGACAACAAGAGGTGGCGTTGGAGACACCTTTTGTACCAAAGAACTCAAAACGTAATAAGTGAGTTTCTACATTGAAGTTACAGTCATTTTATAGTGGGGGGGGGGATGTGTGCATGATGGAGCTAACAGAGTTAACAGAGAAAAAGAGCAAGTGATGATGACGCGGGCCTGGAGGAGAGACCAGGTTTAGAACCATTGTGTGGTATTCAGGGAAAAAGCAATCCTCATTTAGACTGCATACATTAGAGCCATAATGAGAATCACATTTGGCAGGGTCCCATGCTGGCTAACCTGCCATGTTTTATTCAGACCCTGAATAGCAGCGCTGAGTGCTTACTTGCTGGCTCAGCTCAACTAGGACCTGGTTTATAGAGCCATCACATAGCCCTGGATCACCTTTGACCAGCCTCTCCTTGCGGTGCAGCCAAATGCAGGAGACCTCCTCTGGGTTAGCTGAGACCAGCAGTGGGATGGTTGCCACATCATCCTCCACCACCTGGACCTGTGTCGGCTGCTGGGGGCTGAACTCTGGTGGGTCTGGCACAGAAGTAGCACACAAATACAGCTACAGAAAGTTGGATTCATACCAAAAACACATGAGCACGTCTGAAGACACAAACTCGGGGGCCTTCAGAATGACAAGAAACAGCAATCGTGCGCTCAGAAAGACACACAAAACATGTTGAGCATGAAAGAAGTAAGAGACACTAATGAGAGTCAAACCAGTAGAAAGTCGACATCCCACCAATAACACCAGATCTAACCAACTTCACACACTCAAGCAACGGGGTAGTGAGGCAATGCATGAGGCAGAGGGACAGGCATTAAAACAACGAGTGACAGTACTATTGTCCAACTACAGCGGCGCACAAACACACAGTGACATTCCTTCATGCTCATACACAGTACCAAGCTTTGAAACAGTGGCTGGATGCTGCCTGTGAAATGGCATCAAAGGCAAACATGGCCATGCAGCAAAGCAAATGCACAATTAGGCCACACTGTCGGAGAGTTCCACAGACCCACAAATCACAACAAAGGTTTCCACTAAACAAAGTAACACACATACTGTATGCTGACAATTCTATACAAAAGCAGCCAAACCAAAGCAGCTTTCATCCGCAGCATTATAGATCATCATTATGCATCGTTTAAGATTTATGCAAACCACATTTCTTGGTCACTCGAGAGAGAGAGACAGGGGGGCAAATGCAGAGAAAGAAATGAGAAAACAATTCACCCTCCACTTACAAAGCACATTGAGTCTGAAGAATGTATTGGTCCCCTCAGAGAGCACAGGACTGTAGGCTTGGCAAATAACCTTCTGGTTGTGATGTTGTGAGCTCAGATTCAGAGATAAAGAACTGCACACTGAAACTCCACCATACTGAGCCTTTTCAGGCAGCTGCTCCACTCCCTGGAATCTAAGACACAAATCCAATCAACAGGTCAATTCAAGTTCACCAAAAAACCCCACATATTACCACATACCACATCTTCCGACTCTAAATTATCTGTGTTATGTAATCACTGTTGGATTGTGGGTATTTCTACCTGCCACCTTGACAAACCTGACTGTGCCCAGGCTCCAGGTAATGTTGGCTTTGGGGTTACTGCTTCCAGCCCGACACTCCAGTGTTACAATCTGGCCCAGGCGCAACTCCTCCTGTTTGACCATTATCTTCATACTTATTGGTGTAACTACAGAACCGTGAACACGAGGAAAACTCATCAGCAAACTCTAAATCCACTTATGTGATGACTCTTTTTTTTTCCCTACCTGGAATAAATGTTAGGATGTATTCATTATCCATTAGAGCGCCAGTCAAACTTACAGTGAACCATGAGCTTAGTGTGGGCAGAGATGGTCTTCTTTGCCTCATTTCTGGCATCGCAGCGGTAGGTAGCCATGTTGTCACTTGCTGTCAGGAGAAGGACCAGTTCTTGAGTCACACCTCGATCAAAGGAGGTCTGCTTCAGTGCATTCGTCACAGGCTTTCCATTCTAATACATGTAGGACATTACACACAGAAGTGTTTGTAGTCTTTTCATACTCGCACATTCATATGGATGGACTTACATTTCTACATACACACTAACCTTGAACCAGTTTAGAGTCCCAGTGGGATTCCCTCCGGTAGAGAAACAGATGAGACGGACTTTGGTCCCCGCATTAAAGGGGACATCTTGAGGTGGAGCCTCAAGCCAAACCTTTTGAGGTGGGTCTGTTATAAGATGAATGTGAGTCTGTTAGAAAACTTTGAACGTTGATAAAACATTTTCACATTTTTAGTTTTGTTTTGAAATCTGCACGTTTACCAGACCAGTTGTTCACACTAAAAAAAAAACAACACTGGCCCTGACACTTTTACTTACTTACTTTACTTTTTTTTTTTTTTTTTTTTTACTGTAGATGCAATTTGGATATGTGTACTGAAAACATTTTATCTAACACAACCATGGCAAAGCCAGCTCACAAAAAAGTTATTCATTTTGTTAGGGAAAATATTTGTCAAGATTTATAGTTAGAATTGACCTCCTAACATTGAACTTAGAAGCATACTTGATAAGATGCAAAAAAAAAAAAAAATCACCAAAAAAATATCTCATTCTCATTTCATAGTGATTTCTTTCTTTTTTTTTTTTTTTTGGTTGTGGAGTAAATGCAGCAATTTTAAGAAGACAGATCTAAGCTCACTGACAATAAACACTGAGTTTTTTCATCTGGGTCTTGGAGAAGTATGTTCCCTTGTTGAATGCCTCACAGGTAAGCGCCAATCCATCCTCCTCCTTAGAGACCTGATGGGTCATGTTGGACATGGTTGTCATCCCACCATCATCTCCCTACAGATGCAAAGCACATATGACAGTTCGGTTTCAGTCCTGATTTCTGCCATTCTTAGTCTAAGGAGAGTGAAAGAAAGACAGAATAAAAATCTGAGAGAAAACTCTCCACTCTACTTTTTCTTGGCGAATACAGATGATACATTTGCTGCTGTTGTAAGTCATGTGGTGGTCTTTGATGAAAAAGCATTTTTATCTGACTCTGGCGCTGCATAAATTAATCAAAGCATCATTTTGCACCTGCCTGATGGTGGCCATGCCCATGCAGCACATCTGGTTATTAAAGCTATTATAGTGGTGATTACTGTAAAAGCAACAGTCACAAAGACTAACAAAGACACTGGACAGGAGCGTCAGTCTTCATTAACCTCACACTGTTTCAGATGCATTAAAGCTCGCGCACGGCACACTGAGTGCCTTGTGTAAGATCAAATGAAAATGCTGCTGCCAGATGAATAAAGAGCTTGTTTAATAATGGTCATCTTCTGTGTCAGCTTTTATTCAATTTGATCTTATTAAAATACACAAAAGAATGGGAGAGCAGCAGAATACTCATTTTTGGAATCAGCACCTGATTCATTTACAAAGCTGAAGCCAGCCTATTCAGATACTGCTCATGGTCACACTGTTTTGTTTCATCTATAGAGGTTCACATAATTCCAAATGTCATTTAATCTAATGAGAGGCATTAAATGGGACCCTAAAGACAAACTTGACTGACAAGGGATGTTAATTATTTTTCATGACGTGTGCATTGTGTTCCCAAAAATGGAAAAAATAAATTAATAAATACAATTAATTAATTAATTAAAATAAATTAATAAATATATATTATAAATATAATTAGTTTCTTTCCTTGTGTACATGTGTATTCTTTCTACCTGCTCCAATAGTTTGATTTAAGCTTTGTGCAAATTGAATTCTGTGTCATCTCACCTTGTCCATAGTTACAACAGTGGTGTTGAGCTCCTTGGAGCCCAGCCACCAGCGAATCTCAACAGGGGGATTACTGGAGGTGGCGAAGCAACTCAGAATCAACATCTGTCCTGCAATGGCTGTGAATGAACCCGACAGAATCACCTCCGCAGGCTCAACTGACATGCACACATACAGAGGCAAAACATACAAAGCCAAGTCAGTAAAAAATATCACCCCATGAGTACTGCATTCAATAGCTTCCTATTCTGATCACAGTCACAGCACAACTATTTTTGGATGTGAAACAGAGCTGTATCAAGACTGAGAGGAGAAAAACACTTTGAGTGGCAACTTGTTTTCTCAGGAGGTTTTCAATGTAGTTTTTAAAGTCTGCTTCGGTTCAGCCACAAGGGGAGACAGGGTACAATAGCTACAGGCAAGTGATGCAGCTGCATAAAGCCTTTGGGGGAACACAAAGGCTGGAGACTGAGCTCACAGACAAGGGGGAGGGAGGGGTCATGCATGTGATCCAAGTATTTGAATCAATCCTGCATATGTGTGGCCTCCCACTTGTGCATGCCACACACGACGACATTAAATTGAACAGTTCCAAAAATTGAAACAGGCACATTCGTTTTACACCAGCGAGGCGTATTCTGTGCCCTGCAGCTTCTACCAGTGCCTAGAGCGCAGTCAGGCATTCTCAACATCCTTGAATGGATGACTGGGAGGCATGGCACCGGGGCCGTTTGGGGCTTGGTAAGTAAAGGAGGAGCACTGGGGTAACTTCAGCCACCTTTATATAGTATGAGCAAGAGATCCCCACAACGGGCCAGTTCTAATTCAACTCATCTTTCAACGCATCAATCACGTAGCATTTAGAGTGCTGACTTAAAAGTCTGGCTCTGTAGTGGAAATCAGGCTATTGTTAGACTCAGTGCACCGAGGCTGCTGAATATTAATTCATATTTGTTATATTGTTGCTGAAACAAACATTTTATATTCAGAGGGAAAAGTATAATCTATTAACCATGGGCGTTACTGTCACACAAAGTGTAGGCTTTACTGCCTCAGGATTGTGCACTGAAGCAATTCAGCTAAATTAGTGTAACAGCTAAGAAAGAGTGTGATACTAATCTGGAGGCATTCGGAAATATGGGCTGCAGCCATAATAACCATTAGTTTCATTAATGATATTAGTGTTAGAATTTGTGCTGGGACAGCAAAAGAATTGGTTTTGGAGGTAAGACTCTTATTATATTCTTCTGCCTCGTGTCCATATCCTTAATAATCAATTGCTGTGAGCCCTGCCAGCTTTTTCTGTGTGTGTATGTGTGTGTGTGCACTCAAGCACTATGCACTATAAGCATTATTTTAACTCACAGAGTACAGTGATTTTGCGGCACACAGAGAGAGGAAATAGGGACACCAGATTGACACTCTCACAGCACAGCTCTGCCTGGTTGTCAACAGGGGTGATCATCAGGTTTAGGATACTGGTGGACTTCTGCACCCCAACGTCCTCTTCCCAAGTCATAGACACAACATCTCCATTCTGACGCACAAATTTATATGCAAGACTCAAACATCAACTCAAAAACAAGAATTATGTTCAAATAACTGAGTGCTCCATACGTAAAGGATAGCAGATACCAACAATGAAACACCTTAACTGTTAGCTGCATTTTCTAAAAGTAAAACAGCTTGTTTTTTATGAATCTATCACAAAGTTTCCTAAGATGGTGCAGAAAATGTACCTTGGTCCAGTGGAGAGTGGCCAGGGGGTTTCCACCATGAGACACGCACTCCAACAAGAGCATTCTCCCTGCTTTGACTTCCTCTCTCTCCAGACCAACAATAACTGGAGGCTGAGGTGGTGCAACTGTCAGGAAATGAGAGACAAAACTGAGAAAGCACTTGACAAAGGGTAGCGGAAAAAGGGTGACAGAAAACTGAGGATGAGAAAGTAGGAGAAGAAAAGGGATTTGGTAACTCAGGAAGGGTGGGGCGGCGTAGAGTAACCATCAAAAGGATAGCCTAAAAAAAGAAACTACATCATGATCAGAACATTCTTGGCAATTGATGAGGGAGCATCCCTATTTATTGAGGCAGGAGCAATAAATTGTGCACATTCAACATGACTGTGGGATAAGAGGTCCAGATCTGATGAAAGCATTAAGTATTAAGGGAGCAGTGAGCTGGATCCAGTCCATAAAGCAAAATAACAGATGTTCAAACAGTAATAAGGCAACGTGAAATATGAATAAATTACAGCCTCCTTAAATAAAATATATGCAGTAAAATAAATTAGAGGAGGATGGGCCTTTGTTATTGCTGCAATCAGTTTCAGAGAGCAGACTGCAGACCCTGGGCCAGAATGACAAATTGCCACCTTGCTAACAATCTGGCTGGCTGAAAATGGCCACCGCGCTGGCTTTGATGGCTGGCATGCTGAGTAAGACTGCAGCGGTGGTCCCAAGTTCTGCAACATTAGCACTGAGCACAGAGTCCATGTAGTTTAATACAGAGCAGGAAGATAGAGAGGAAAGCAGGAGTGCTCACGGTTATTGGCGATTGTTAAAACAGCAGCGGCGGTGTCTAATGTGGAGGAGTATAGATAGAGACAACATTAAGGTGTCTAGTCAGCCTGTGGATAATACAGCAGCAGAGCTGGAGCAAATGCTGGCTGCTAAAGATGTCAGCAGCCCGGCTCCACTTTAATCAACAGCATGATTTAGGCCTGCGAGGAGCAGGTGGGTAGACTCTCGGGCCTAAGTAATCAATTGCTTCAACTGATCAACAGAGTAGAAAATACTGAACGTACTGTAGTAGAGAGATGTTGTTTGTGCATCCAACAAAAACAGCTTTCATTGTTGCCTCGACAAATAAGGAGAAAAAGGAGCTACAAATACGGACAGCATGTGTGGCAAATCACTTTTGTGTGCTGCAGTAACACGTTCATTAATTATATTACACTGTTTTGGGATAATAACACATCTGACTTGTGGTTCGACTAAGAAATTGAATTTGAGCTGATGAGCACAAAATTTGCTGGGCTAGTTTAGCAGATTGATCATTATTAACTGCAGTGGCCTTAGTTATTATAAAATTGTTAAAAAATTCAGCGCTTGAAGCCTTGCTTGATATAAACCTTCTCAGTTAGTCAAGTAAATGTGTTTTGTTGAACATGAGGGAAATAAAACTTAGGGTGTAAATAATGTCACTGAATAATAGTGAATCTAAGCAAAACTAATTCAAGTTTAATTGATAGGTGTGATATGATTTCACACTGCTAGTCATCGCTGTGGACACCTATGTGATTCCATTGTCAGGATACGGGCTCCTGCTTTGGTCACATAAATCTGAGTCCACCAGGAGCAGCCTTGTGAAGTGGAGGCAGTCACACTGATGTTTTCTTCAAGTTGGTGTGAATTTGCCTTCAGGGTGAATGTTTCTCCTTGGACCACTAACACAGAATGAGTGTACAAGGCCAGAAACCCCTGGGCCTCCCTGAGGTCAGCTTCATGTTTGATAGAGGGTGTGTGTACGTATGTGTGTGTGTGTTTTTGGAAAAGAGGTGTTAACTGTCAGCTTAAAGAATGGATCAGGCACTCACAGTACACACGCATGGTCAACGTGGTCTCCAGAGGCTGGGAAAGGGCGGAGTTTTTGGCATGACATGCCAGCTGCCTCCCATTGTCCGAGCTCAGAGCGGTGACTCTTTCAGAGATAACAGAAAAGGATTAAAAAAAAAAAAAAACTTTAATTGATTCATACAAAGTACATGTACTGAGTGTGAGCCGAAATCTTCAGAATACATGGTTATGTTCACCAGGGGTCAAGGGAGGATTCACATCCATTAAAGAAGCACAATTACCCTATTACAAGTACTACTACAAGTCCTGTCGCCAAAAAGCTACTAAAGTTACTTGATGAGTCAACACATGAACAGCATTTAGGTAGGAAGTGGAGAGGACACACAAAGACTTGTGTGGCGTGACCAGGAGCCCCAACTACAATGTGACTTATCTGAGGGTGAGCAAAAGTTTGGGAACCACTTGGACAAAATTGAACAATGTACTGTAATCTATTAACTCATCAAATTTTTCTTTGGTTTTTGTAAAATTTGAACTGTAACGTGAAAGAGCTGAACTTGAGGAAATGTGCTTTCTGACATTCTACCTCAGTGTCTGGCCACTTGTAACAGCTGTGTGACAAATTTAAACATAAATTTTATGTGGCACACACTGAAAGATCCTCTAGTCACTTCTCTGCAGTGGATTTCTTCTGGTTTACTTTTTCATTTTATGTCCGCTGTATCAAATTACAGTACAATGCCAAGCGTAACAATCACACACAGCCTACTGCTGTGTACACTCAGCGCGATTATGAGGAAGGAGCATCAATATTGCTTAAGACTTTGGGTGTTCTACAATAGAGCTAAACAGCGTTGCAGCTCCTCAGTACCAATGTTATCTCAGGATATGACAATAGGTTATTATCTCTGACACAGAGGAGACAAGCAGGATTAAAGTAATCTATGGTCCTGTTTAATGTATAGGCACCTGGCAGGCCGGTGAGGATCGGCTCTGTCGCTGCTGGAATGTAATTTTGTGCATTTGACAGAAACTAATTCAATCGCACTGTGCCAAGGAACAATGTGCTGTGTGCAGAAAATCATTGCACTCAATAAGACAGAAGGAGAAAATAAGAGCAGGGTGTAAACAAGGGAAGCAAGACAGAATTGGAGAGAATAAGCGGGGTGAATGAGTCTGGCAAGCCGACTAACACATACGTTACTTCAGCATGTGTGTTCAGGAGCTTATCCTTTGAGCCAGACATGATGAAAGACTTTGCACCTGTCAGCTTGACTCCATCTGAAAGGCACAATAGGAGGAAGGAGCACAAAAAGGGAGATTACAATGTGTAGATTTGTTCTCGTGAAACAGCAACATCAGTGCTGTTCTCATGAGGAATGGCAAATACTGAGTATAACAAATATGTGTATCTGTGAGAGAGCGGCGCGCTCATCCGCATATGGTAAAGTAACAACCGATCTCCCAGCCTCTTTAAAATCAAATCAAATCAGTGCTGAAATTATAATATGACCACACCTTATTAGATGCAGCGAAGACGTACAGAACCACTTCTCAGAAGCTACAAAATACAGACAATAGAAAAACTTTCATTCTTGTTCTGAGGATGTACAGCATAATAGGTTTGACAGAAGAAGAGAAGGTAAAAACTTGCTCCATCCTCTGTACATGTAATTGCAAAGCCAGTGGAAAAATGAAACTCAAAATTCAGGCTATTTCCTCCCACATAGCTTGCTCTTTTCAACTCCTCTATTCGAAGACTATGAAAGAAGAAATCCTGACAAAATTTTATCCTCGGCAATATTTTTATGATTAAATATTCTGGTTGTGACCTATGGGGATCCCTCTTTGTAGAATATTGGAAAAGCAGTTGACCTCTGGTTCAGCATGTCAAGCTGACCATCTTTGTCATATTTAGTGCTGTTGAAATGGTGACTCACCTTTATAAAGTGTGACGTTAGCCACGGGCTTTGCTTCAGAAGCGTTACAGATGACGGTGTACTCCTTCCCTGCAACCCAAGGTGTTGCCATGTCCACTTTAAGGTGGGGATTGGATGGTGGAACTGTATGAAGAAAACAAAAGTTTATTGTTCGCCTTTATCACATCAGCCCTAATATTCATCACACATCATCTGGCTTAGCGGACACTACTAATGTCACACATGGATAATAATAATATTAATCTTATGCAATGATATGACAATAAACACTTTGGGAGCGACTGCATTGTCACGCTGTCAGCTTTTGAGTGATTTACTATGATGAGGTTTGATGTTCTATTGAGTTAGAATACAAATTTTGGACAAGACAAGCATGCTGAGATGAAATTGTGATGAAACCAATCCAGCGCTAATCTATCATAGCAAACACCAAACACTTCTCTTCTCAGATCACCCCCAAGCTAAATATGTGCTTTCTGGGCTGATCAAAGCCGTCTTCACTTCTCCACTGTTCTACTCCAAAGTTCTTTTATCTGACCATAAATAGGAATTCCAGGGGAAAAAAAAGCTTTTAACACAAGGGACCAAAATTGTTTGGTGGTAAACTGAAGAATCTGTCACAAGCCAGTCATCAAAAAGATTTTTGCAGATCTGTGCGCCACTTTTTACCCAGGCTATCAGTTTCATCATGCACGCACTACAGAAATCTGATCATCTATTGTGCCACCTTGTACTGAGCAAGCGAGTATGTCAAATTAGAAACTATGGCTGCCGTTAAGGTTGTTTTTCTTTCATCAGACATCAAGTGCAAGTAAGTTCAGAGATGGAACAGGGAGTTGGGAAGTACACGAAGGGTATGTGTGAGAGTGAAAGACTCAGAGGCAGAGATGTAAAAGGGCTATGGCAAGAACCAAAAGTGAATACGTTACAAGATTTGGGGAGAACAGGGCTTGAAAGATAGCTGCAGCTAAATCCTGGGAGTCCGCAGTTCCTGTGTGGGTGAATGGCTGCACCCTGGGCAAACGAAGCAGCCAGCCATTAAGCTCATCTGCTTCCCCCTTTGGCACGTCTAACCAATTCCCAGCCACTAGGAGGAGCTGTTGCTATGTGCAGAGCCACCTATTGGCCCCAGTCTGCTATTGAGACAGATGAGATGTGGCTGCACCTTCAAACTGATTTAAAAGAAGCAATTGAATCTGTGTGGACTGTGATGGGTTACCCAGAGCCCTGCAGAGGCGTGCGCTGCAATAATGAGATGCATTTGTTTGTTTTTCCCCCCTCTTCCCTGAGAAGATGACTGGGCCATGCATCTATTGACAGCCCCTGCACTCTCAATCTACTCAGGCCTGTACAATTCACATAAGCGCATCAGTTGTAGTGCTCAAGGAGTGTCTGGCAGCCTAACAAATCCTAAAATAAGAATAATGATATGTTTGCAAATGAGGCGGGCAGGTATCTCATTTTTTCCTGGCTTCCCTCATGTTGGCCCATTCCTCTTATCTCCCATTCACTCCATCATCCCTCTCTCCAGCAGCCCCCTCCGCTCTCCCCACGCCATCTTTCTTGACCACTGCAGTTAAGCTGCAGAAGTGCAGGGGAAGGTGGGCTACAGCTTGGATTTGGAATTACAGCCCTCCAACCATTACATCCATTCAGGCAAATGTGTGAACCATTGAGCACAGCCATGATTAAACAAAATGTACATATGTAAGAGCAAATATGATGTGTACAACATCAAAACACATTATTCTCAGTTTAGTAGATGTGCACTTTGAGGAAGCATGCTTGTTTTGTCTCCATGTCTATCACCCGCTTTTCTCTGCTTCCGATCTCTCTTATTAAAACACATATATTAACACAAAAATAGATATGCAAAGACTTGCTCCTGCCGTTCAGATGAGAAACAGTGAGCCGCAAAATTCGATTCATTAGACAAATACAGACGGATGGATGGATAAGGCAGATAAGAAGCAGATTAGCAGACACACATCAATATGCATAAGCAGTTTTTTTTTCCACCCATCTTTCTCTCTCATTCACAAACACATGCACACTCCCTTTTCTCTCTTCACAGTGTATGCAGATTTGCACACACGAAAACACAGACACAGGTGAGTAAATGTGCAGACAAGCTGCATTCATTTCACCTCACTCTAAAAAACAGGTATCTCTGTGTGTGTGTGTGTGCGCGTGTGTATTATTTTATTTGATTCTCTGAAAAAAAAAAAAAAAGGAAAAAAAATACTAGAGATGGCCCAAAAAACAAAACAGTGTATGCTGCATTATGCTGAACAAAGAAAATAATGGATACCAGAAAGTCAGACTTCTCAGCACCAGACAGCCCCAATCATCAGTTTTAATTCTGGAAGATGTTGATTGGCTAAAAATCACACAGGCAGGTATGTGCATAAACGTGAGTGTTTTTCTTCTCATATGAGCATAGAAACCTGTACATTGAATCATTCTGGTCACACACACATACACACATACAGACACCCTGCAGTAGGTCTCAGGTGTATGATCTCTGATAAAGAAAAACTCTTCTTACCCCCCTCTGTTCTGGGGGGAGCAGGTGTCTCAGACAGAAATAAGCCCCCCTCCAACCCCGCATCATCATCCCCCTTAACCACCTACCCAAGCACACACACATGCCTCTTCCCTGTGCCACCCCTAATGTCTCTCTTAGCATTCATTGACTCATTTGTCTTTCACCACTTAACTGTTTCCGGGTTGTGAGGGGTGCTGGAGCCAATCCCAGTGAGGGTGGGACACACCCATCACAGGGCCCAACACACAGAGACCAATAATGGCAATTTGGAATCACCTATTAACCTAAACACGACGTCTTCTCATGCTGGGAGGAAACCTATGCAAGCACGGGGTGAACATGCAGACACCACACAGAAACCCCCCAGGCCCAGGAATTGAACCCACAACCTTCTTACTGTTGGGCAACAGCACTAAACACCATGCCACCGTGCTCCTCTGTCTCTCTTACCACAACTATTCAATTCTTATTAAATCCGCCTCAATCTTCCGCATGACCACTTCATGATAGATTCAAAACAGAATCAAAAGCTGTGTCTCATTTTACTATTTAGCAGAGCCTCCCCCGCTAATTGTTGAGACCCTGACATTGTAACATCAGAACGGAACTGTAATATGCTCACCATCAAGCCGGTGTACAACACTCCATCATCTGATGGGGTTGCCTCTTGGGCAACTGTCAGAAGTTTTTGTGAACAAAGATGAATAAAGTCACCACGTTCTACGTTACTTGTGCCCCCATTTATAAGTTGTTCCATTATTCATAACAGGGAATCATAAAATGAAGGCTCATTATATACTCTTCAAGTGCTAAACTCATTAGCTACTGCAAAACTTCACCATAGCCTTGGATCCTAAAATGTCCTCTAACCTCCAACCAACACTGATAATAAGCTTACACACATGGGCACACTTGCACACGCACACATGCATCTGTGGAAGACCCAACTATGGCAAATGAATGAGTAAGGCAGTCTAAAACCAGACCACATCAAATAACTGTTTTGAACATTTGCAGGAGGCATCTGTACAAAAACGCAATATGTTGAGGGAGAGAGTTGTTCATTAACAGGATTAAATGCTAAGGGTAATGGTATAAACCGAGACACATGATGTGTCAGGTATGTGACAGGCACAGTGTGGGATAAGTTTTAGCAGAGGAGGGGGTTTCCACCGAGGAGGGTAGAGTTTGTTATTGTCATGGATTACTTAGTGCCACTTGATCTGCCTATTGCAGTAATCCCCGATCTAAGCCCTGCAGGAAGGCAAAAACACAGAGGGGTTATGTTGCACCAATGGAAATGTCTTGAAAGCATCTCTTTGTGAGCCCATGGATGGGACTTATTGACATTTTTGACTGCATCCCTGCTATTTACTGCCTGTGGTGATCCATCTTGAATTAGCCAGTCATTATACCGCTCCCTCTGACCCAAGAATCCAATTATACGACCAGCAATCTCTGTTTGTTTTCACCCCCCCCCCCCCCCCCCCCCCTTCCTATCTCCTCATAAAGAGTTTATAGTGTTTTGATTTGATTCAGAGCTTGATGGGATATGCCCATGGTTGACTGGCCAGGGGTGTGGGGCCTTGGGAGCTGTAGTTCAGTGATGGAGAAGTCCGTGGGGAACTCATCAGAGACAGTGCTCTTCAGGAGGATGCACAGTTTCCAGTCCCAGTTCAGCACTAACAGGAGATTGAATTCATCAGCTCATTATCAAGCCCCAGATTAGTCATGTATTTTGAATCAGTTGAGTTAGTGAGTCGGAACAAATGACCCTTTAGGACCAAGGTTGCAGTGTGCTTTTTAAGTCTGCAGCTTCACTCTCTGCCCTTTGCAACAGTAAAGCTGCAACTGTCCATCTTAAACCGTCAACGGCTGTAAAGTGTTCCCGAGATGGTGAGCAAACGCACTGGCTGTGGTGTGTGAGGCGGATCCAGATCTGAGCCTGTCAACAGCACAGAGTAACTGCGGGTTTCAGTCATGCTAAGTAAGACTACCAGCAACATGAACATTATTCCCACACATCTCGACCTCAACAAAGCCAGAGGCACTCGTGTAGTCTTTGTGCATGTGGATGTGCATGCAATAGACATTTCAGAGGAAATAAACATGGGAGTCGAGCCTGCTGTGGCTGCAGGTGTAGGCCTGCTGTAGGACATCAGACCACTACAGAGGAGAGAAGAACACAGCCTTTCAGATGTGACGTCTGCAATCTGTGCTGCTTACTATCCCACATCACCCGCCGTCCCTCCTACCGGCCCATTGATGTCAGAAAAACCTGCTTCTCTTCCCAGAAAAGAGAAAGAGGCGGCTAGCCTGCAACCCCCCAACCCTGTCTCTCCACCCCCACCAAAGAAAAAAAATAAAAAAAATCCTCTCCACGGTCACCAAGGAGAGAGTGAGGAAGAGAAGGAGAAATTGTGCAACAGACAGAATGGGGAGGGAGCTGGAAGTAAATGAATTGTGCTGAGAGAAGAAAGGATCTTTTAGAGTCTTTTCCTTGGTACATATGGGCTCGCTCCCCCAAGCAAGAGCGGCAGGAAGAGGGACATACTGGTTGTTAGGGAGTGACAACAGGTGGTCTAATGTAGTTTCACAATTACATCCATTCGAGCCCATGTCTGGGTAGAAACTTTTCAATCATTTCTGTTATAATTTATTCCTGCGCCAGGGAGAGACATGGATCGCCTTGAGGCTTGCCAGGGAATCCAAGTTGTACTTTATGCTGTGCAGCTGATGTGTAAAGCTCTGGAGCTGCTGGAACATGTGGGGGTGACACAGTGCTTGTTAAAGGAATAAATGTTTGAGAATTGCAATTTTTTACATGCTTTAAATATGATATGCACTTGAAAGAAAGCACAGAGCTGTAGTGTGCCAGGAACCCTGCTTCAAATTCAACCACCTTATCTTCAACAAATTAAAGCTCTTTATCAATAGAAATGAATATTTAACAGCTCTTTATATGCTGATTACCAGTCAAGAGGTCGTGCATGTTGCTGCGCTGAGGACACTCACTGTGCCTTATTACATACATTATTTTGTTACTCTAACCAAGACCACACATTTACAAGCCCCCACATCCCCTCTGTTCACACACTCCACGGCGTTTCTCACTTAAGACATTGAGCAAGGCTGTTTTGGAAACAATTGCTTGGCTGCTCTCAGACTGTCCCGCTTGACATTCATAGGCGGCGTCGTCTTCCAGTTGGGCCTGTTCGATCTGAAGATGGTACTGCCCTGGAATAGAGATGGAGACAACGGATGTGGTAAGGGTTTGCACATTTAAAAACATGTTCATGTTTATTTTCTTGTTAGTGTAGGGGAACGGGTCACAGTTGACTACATCAATAGATGCCTCCTGTCAGAATTCTCAAATGTGTTGATGTCAGATGGTCTGGATTTAATGCATGTCTTCAACTTTGGAAGTAGGAAAATTAACAAATAAAAGCGATTTTTATATTGACAATCTGGCATTTCAATTCAGAACAGAAGAAGAATGTACCAACCTGATGTTTGTGTGTTTGATTTGGTGAGAAAGACTATTTTCTTATTTCTGTGGAATGAACACATCTCAACCTCCTGCTGCAGGCATTTCCGCTTACATGCAAGTGGTTGTCTACACTCATAGCAGACACATTTTGTTTCAGAATGAATTTCCAATATGGTAAATGAAATCCAATCCCAGATTCACAACGCTGTGTGAATAAACTGTCTATTAATTGATGCCAGGAAGAGTTTTTCTCTCTGTGTCTCTCTTCTGAGATAGGCCCTGCCAACAAGGCTTGATTTGTTTGATGCATTGCCATAACCTGTGGGGATTAGATGATGTTCAGTGTTGGTTTTCCAGCTCCTGATTCTTTGGCTCAGAGCCGACTAACATGTGCAAAATAGTATTTTGGTCTGACAACCATCCTGGCCTAAAAATGCATGTGTCAAGTAAGCTGGCAAGATAATTAACACCAACCAGAAGCAATTTTCACGTCCAAGTTATCATTGAGTGCACAGACAGAGAGACAGAGAGCTATTAATCATATGCCTCTTTACAGAAATTACTCACAAATAGTGCAATCAAGTTGGAGAGAGTGTGTATTTATGGTATGGGAGATGGCGGTTTGCAGTAATGTGATTTGCTTACTTGTCCATTACTCTGTATTTATTTCCAAAATTTGGAATACAGTATACCTAAAGGGCCATTATGTCTGCAGCACTAATATTCTCCTCTCTGAAAATGTAGTGTTTTAGTCTTAAAGCTGAGACTATATCTTGTTATATAATCTATTTGGGAAAGGTCGGCCATACAAGAAATGAACAAACAGTGTTGACTGTTGATTGTTATTTAGATGTTTTTGCTTCATTTAGCCAGCCAAATACAATCAATATTCACATTTGTACTTGTAGTTTGATGTTAAAATGAATTATATATAAAACAAACAGAGTAGTTAGCGCTGTTGCCCCACAATAAGAAGGTCCCAGGTTTGGTTCCCGACCTGGGTCCTTTCTCTGTGGAGTTTGCATGTTCTCCCTGTGCCGGCGTGGGTTTCCTCCCACCGTCCAAAGACATCGTGTTTGGGTTAACCAGTGACTCTAAAATGTCCGTAGGTCTGAGTTTGCGTGTGAGTGGTTGTTGGTCTCTGTGTGTTGACCCTGTAATGGACCGGTGACCTGTCCAGGGTGACCCAGCCCTGAAGATGAATGATAACGTCAATAAAGTCTCTAGGTCTAAGTCTGAGAAGATTTGCAAACCCCTTTTAGTGTGGGCAATGTAATACGTACAAGAAATATCAGTTTATGGTTAAGATAATATTTGTGTGTGACTGTGGTTCATCAGTTAATAAATATTCAATATAAGTGAGTTGATATTAGTTTAGGAAAGTTAGGATAGTTGCAGTATATATGGTGCTATGTGAGCAGGAACATTCATTCATAATTGCATTTTGCCTGATTTAGTGGCTGTGTGCTGTGTACTACAATTGAATTACACCTTGTGGATCAATCACTGAAAAAAAAAAAATAATAATAATAATAATAATAATAAGGAAAACATCCCCTAATATGGAGGTGCCTTGAAGACATTGTGTTCTCTGTTTGTCTGTGACTGTTAGCCTTTAAAAATCCAACGCGTAGTCTCATGTTGATAAACACCTACATTACTGCGGCAGCTTGGAAAAACAATCAAGTTTTCACTGTAAGTTTAAATCAGTGCCGGTATCTCGTGTATGTGAGATTTCAAGCTTTTTAAGCATCAAGTAATATCACTGATGGTGAAAATCAGCAGAAACCCGATGCAGTTAAGTATAATTTTAAATGATTTCACTATTTCTGTACAGTGTCAGATGATTGCATACATAAGTTTACCATTTCTTTTCCTGGGTACTTTATTCCTGAGTGTGCCTTTGAGTGTTGAGACAGCTTGCGTTTGAAGTTCACTTTTACTTCCTTTGCTGTAACTGACTTAAAAACAATGCTGTGTCTACTGTAAGGCTTATTGTAATTTATCCCCCGACAAATCAGCTGAAAAACGACACTTCACTTTGTTAAAATAAATTCTGGACATTAACAAAGACAGCGTGTGAAGGGGCTTCCACAGTATGCATCCCTTGGTGTTTGTGTGTCGCTGACCGCCTCCTACACTGTGTAACAGTGATGTGAGGCTTGTCTAGTTGCGGGCTGATCATGAACAGATGCTCTTCTCTTACTCAGGATTGCCTTCTAATTGGCTATTACTTTTTATAGACTGTGGTGCAGATTCTGCAACACATTTTATTTCCTGCCACATTTCACTGAGTTGCTGACACTTTTTTTTTGTCTTCATATGATTGACAGTGAGTTGTACAAGAGGCTGTTGACTATCACATCACCTCCTCCTCCGTCCCAGATGCTCCCTGTATTGAGAGCCTGTGTGCCATAAGGTTTCTGTAATGTCTGCATTGCTTTATTACAGCACTTGGAAAACATTGCAACAACATCATTGCATTTACTTTTACAGTAGCCAACATCAAACTGGACTATTGGTAGCTTCCTGAACTGTGAGCAGGACTTATAATTAAAGTCATATGAACTATGTCTCAAGGAAATAAAAATAAAAGTGTAAAAAATTGATCTAATACCGACATCTTATATTGTGTTGCTTTCATTGGTGTATCATAATTTGATGTACACTTTTATTTCCTGGCCTATGCAATTTCAAATTGATAAATGTTATTCATCTTATTCCACTCAACAGAATCTTGCGAATTGATCATTTTTATGACATCTTTTTATTCTTTACCAGACTTTTAAACTGCCTGGCCATAGACCATATTTTGTGAGTATCCCTCTTTACCTCTCTTGGGGTTTCCAATCATGCTGTAGCGTGGAAAGCCTGGCAGGCTTCTCTGAGGTCCCAGGAGGAGGCCATCTTTCACCCACTGCACAGTCCCTGAGGCCCGCAGCACCTCACACCTCAACACAGCTGTGGCTCCCATCCGCACAGTGAGGTTCCTGGGCTCGGTCCTGAAGGCCTGCTGGGCCTGTGTGCCTGAAGACACACCAAAAAAAAAAAAGAGAGAAGGAGAAAAACAGCTGGAGAAGAATTGTAGAGCAGGAAATGGATGCGATTGGATTTAATGTGAAGCGGTGGACAGGAACAAGGGGTGGATTAGTTCGAGGAGTGTTAGGAGCAAGAGCATGGCACAAACGTGCACTGCAGGGGATGCAGTCATGTGTCTTTTGTCTGAAAATGTACCCCATTGTGTCTGGCAACATTATTCATCCTGGCATATGTTTTATTGATGGGAAACTGCAGTGATACGGCCCTGAAAATGAGTCAATAAAGTAATTACTGTGAATTAAAGCCCCCTTTGGCTATGCAGATAGGGTACTACTAGGAAGAAAAACACATGGAGTATCAGAGACCTCATTCACCTGTGGTTTTTCTCCAATGTCGATGTCCTACGAGCTAATTCCTCCTGGGAAGTGTAATGATTATCACTTTAATTCCTCTTGTTTGTCATAGGCTGGATTGGCCATCTTTCAGCCAAGCTCTTAGGTGACATTTTGCAAAGCTCTGCGCTTGAGTTGAAAGAAAACCTTACAGCAGACCACACATTTTCTCCTAACACTGCGGCTAGCTTTATACGAATATTATACATAGGAGTTTATGAATAAATTCAGTTCAAGGAACCAAATGCAACTGCATACTCCAATTAGTGCCAATATTTAAGTGTGAATCTCGTTTAAACAATGCCCCGTAGAGAAGAGAGCCTGATTCAGCAAGGCTGTTTCAATCTTGACCTTCGTTGAAGCAATGATCAAGTTGTTTGTGAAGTGCATGCTCTGTTGTGTCTGACAACATGAGTGAGAGGCAGAGCTCTGAGATCAAGGCTGAACCAGTCACCTCACGTCAAATATGAAGGGCAAGATTGGCCATTACAGAGGATGCATACAAACAACCAAACACAGGAGTACATTTGCATACAGTTTACATAAATGAATACTCAAGATGGATATTTAGTGGATGCTAAAATAGGATTATATCATATTATTCTGAGATGCAGAAACACTAACTACTAAAATATTTAAATATAATATGAGACTTTTCGTGCTCAAACGTGGCTAAAAGTATATTACTTTTAGCAAAAGAAATGTTTCTGCTTCAAAAAGTTGAATTTATAATCACTAATACAGATTCTTCATTGAGGCATTTTAGCAAAGCTTTAGCCTACTTGGGAGCTTATGGTGGTTGCTATTAGCCAATGCCAGCAACTTCAGATATTGTTGGTTTAACTGGTGTTACTGGTTTTCTCCCAAAGGGGAGACATTTTTAATGGCTTAATCGCAAAAGCAAAAGAGAAGTTAATGCCCCACTGAGTGGTGTGTTTACTGTTTATTGCTATATCTAGGTATCCATCATTCTCCGTCTGGTTGCTTACAGATAATGCCGTTAAACCGACAAAGTAAGTTCAAATGATTTCTGGTATTTTTGTTTTACTGAGAAAATGGAAGTCCATTATTTACTACTTATTTTGCACCATTTGAATTCGCTATCTCCTGGGTTAAGAGTTGCTCTATAGCTGCTTGATATTATAATAAATCCCTGACATTGTCTATCTGTGTTTTTGTTTCTGGTGAGGGTATTTGTTTTTCTTGCTAGGTACAGCAGATGTTTAGACTTCATTTGTTTTCCAAACCTCGAAACAAGGTTGATGACAGCCATAGTGAACCAAAAGAATAAAGCAGGCCATAAGCAGACCAATACACATTAGGTGAGTGTCAGGCAGGCAAAACATCTATGTAACTTCATAACATTGAGCATTTTGGACCCAGCACAGATATGAAAATATGAATTTTCCGTAGCATTGTAAGACAAAATAAAGTTTTAGTAATAATGCTTCATTTGAGTGCTCGAGTAAGTCATGCTGGAAGGCAAGTATGCACGATACCATGGTGTTGAAACTAAACAGACTGCAGCCATCATTTATTCATGTTATTAATTACACCTGTACTTTGCTGCTATGACACTGTCAAATATCTGCCCTGAAATATTGATCTCCATTTCTTATTCAAGAGTGGATGCCTACAATTAGTATGCATTCACTTTTTAATTCTTGTTTCCACATTCCCTTTCCCATTTAAGGTAAAGGTGTCTTTTAAGCAAGTATAACATTAACAAAAATATTTATTTATCGCTAAATGTTCTTCGGTTTACACAAGGTAGCAGCATATGAAGTTTGTATATTCCATTGTATGAGATAACTTGAGTTCTGTGAACTGAAAGTTATTGCAGTAATCACCATGGAAACTAGTGAGGAAAGTACACTGAAAATAATACACAAAAGCAGAAGTGATGTTGGTGTTACTTAGACAGTGCTTAAAGGTGAAAATAGGTTTTTTGGTACACTCATGTTTGCTTTGGACAGATTCACCTTGAACTAAACTGTACTGTATGAAACCTCTTAAAGAACCACAGTGGCTGTTTGGAGTAAACCTAATCGCCATTTGACACCTGAGGCAGTGTTTAGATCAATTTATTTTGCATAAAACACTAATACTCTCAAAAACCTTGAGATTCTACTTTATGGTAAATAAACCAATCAAGAAAATGTTCCTTTTTACCTGACGTCCTGTTCATGGGAAGAATGGTTCCGCAACAAAGGAGAGTGAAAAAAATGCAGCTGCTGGATTCCTATTTCACTGAGCTATAACAGCAGAGGACGGTAACAACCATGATGCAAACAGTTGGTCCTGTTCAGCACCTTGATTTTCTAGCTGATGTCTGCTTTGCACAGATGTTGAAGAAACAAACATGAAAACAGAACGAGTATGTAGATGCCACAGTAAGGCAGTTCAGTACATTAAACACGATTTCCACAGCACAAGATTAAGAGATGAATATAAGATTATAACAGGGTACATTTTCCTGTCTTATATTTGGAGTGTATCCAACGCTGTAAACCTATTAAAGCTATTATGCTATGCCGAAAATTCATTTAACCGTTCGATAATGGGAAGGTTGCAACTGCTCATTCAAAATGAATACAATGGAAAAAGGCCACAGGTACAGTAATGACTGCTCGGTGGTAACATTTGATTCTCTTACCCCAGATCAGACAGACAAAGGGTAGTGCTGAAGCGCACACAATCCACGCTGACAAGAAGTCCATGTCACCACTGACACCTGAGCTTCCTCAAACCTAAAACAGGTACGGGAGAAAAAAGAAACAACACATGCAATATGCGTTATCATGAGCTCCACAACACATGACCTCTGACAAGAAGACTATACGAGACATCTGCAGTGTCTACATGAAAATATCTGGTGGAAAATTGTCTTAATGTGCTTTGTATGTATGTTTTATATTTTCAAGCTAAAGCTTTCTGGCAAAGCGTTGGTTGTCCGCAACACTTCAATACTGCAACATTTCTGATTTATATGGTACCTGATTTCAAAGTCTCATCAGCCAGACGAGTTTACAACATTACAGCATGTTTCAAATCAATCAATCAGTCAATCTGTCCATCAGGTCTGCATCAGCATGCAAGGAAAACACAACTTAGAAAAGCCACAAGGCATTTCCACAGGTCTACATAAGAATCCAGACATGATGGTAATCAGTAAAACACTGTTGGCAGTGGGGGGGGGGATCTTTTAATATCTCACGATTCAATTTGATTCCAATTTTTGGGGCTACGATTCAATTCAAAATCAATTTTTGATTCAAAACAATTTGATTCATGATGATTTCTGCTTCAATCTGTAGGTGTGCAAAGGGTCCTCATGATCTACTCCAGTCTGCTTTGCAAGACAGAACGACAAATGGAGACATTAAAGTGTCTTTTTCTCATGTATTAAGTTTTAAGTTTGTGATCAGAGACTAGACCAGAGACCAGAACAGAGACCAGACCAGAGACCAGACCAGAATAAACTACACCAGAAATGAGACCTCCCCAGAGACGAGACCAGATCAGACCAGACTTGACACTGGACCCCCCCTCCAGAGATTCTTATATGAATCAATTTTTTGGCACACCCCTAGTTGGCAGTTTGTGTTTTTGATTGGCTGTAAAAGGAGACTGAAAGCAGTCTCCTGATGAGTGTACCTCGGTTCCCTCAGACCTGTGCTGTGGCTTCTCTTTCTTCTGACATCTCTAACAGGATCAGCTACAGGAGCGAAGAACAAAGTACTCAGCATTTATAATGTCAATATGTATTACATCATGTTTACCATTGCCTAAAACAGGGCAAAAAGACAACCCTGTCCCAGCCATTGATTTTTAAACAGCACCAGAATGAGACATTTCTACATGGTGTAAATGAACTGTCACCGTAACAGTATGTTTTTCCTGTCAGTGCTGGGAACAGACCGATATAGAATTAGGTCTGTAGTGCTGTGGTCTGTGCCTGCTGCATCCAACACACTGCCTTATTTGACCAGGAAGAGTCTTCTGTGGATTTTAACTCAGTTTGTAATCACTTCAATTTATCTGCTGGAGGAGTGGAACAAATAATAGTGATTTACTTAATTGAAAACTAAATATTTTCTCATCTGAATAGACAAAATGAATTGAAGGGAACAACTCTTTGACGCATCTCCCCTCAGTCGATTAGTTGCACTCCAACAGGCTTTGATAAGAATTAACTCACACTCAATTATTTTTTTGCTCTCAAAACATTTGTGTATTTCAGAGCCCCCAGCATATTCTTTGAACACACAAGGGCAATTACTTCCCTCTTTAATGAATAGAAATTCTTCTCTGAGGTTAAAAGTTCCTTTCTTTTCCTTTTCCCTGTCTCTTAATGCATTATGTGGGTAAACAAAAACATAATCATTTCATGTCCTGCCTAATATTAACAGTTCTTCTGATATGCATACCTTCATCCATCTCTCACAAAGAATAACGCAAGCCTTTCAACTTGATATGACAACGGTAAGAATTTGGGAGTCAGAGTTTATCCCACATGAGGAAGAGAGGTGCTTTGTCAACGCACAGAGTTTGCTGTTGACTTCATGAGTCATCATTTTCATTGTGACTCTTCATGAAAATGGACACAGCTGGTCTGACCTCCCCACATTCCCACTATCTACTCAAACTACTTCTTTAATGGTTTTAAAATTAAAACAATACATAAGAATGTAGATTCAGTGACATGTTTTTTTATGGAAAATCTGAAAAACAAAAAAAAAACAAAACCCAAAACCCTGTGATGTGTCTTTTTCAGTTTCTTACAATATTCCAGACAGAATGGCAATTTAGACTATCTTCAATTTTAAAAAAGACCCATATTTTACTGCAGCGGCAGTCATTGCCACGGTGTCGTTTTTTTTTTTTTTTTTAACCTTGTTCCTCACTAGCTTCTTACAAATGCAAATTATAAAGTTTGATTTGAAATTTGATTCACTTTCAGGACCAAGGCTGCCACTCTCGCTCTAAAGGGCTTTAGAGGTAGCTGAACCATTTAGCGTGACCCCAACAGGTAGATTTTGAATGGCATTATTCATGCAATAATCAAATGACTCGATATGTTCAATCCTAGACCAATTTAATGTGAAACCCCATGAAATCAGTCAATGTGCTGAAAATGAAGTTCCAAGCACCATGAAGCCCCTGAAGTAGCATGTCGTCCTACATCTTAATACCAACCCACCCACTTAGCAAACACTCAATTTTCCTGTGGGTCCAATTATTGTAGATTACAGAAGCAGTGTTGTGAACCATCACTGCTTTGACACTGAACTGCAGATAAATGCATTTCCAAAAAGGTAAAGCTTAGATTATCAGCAGAATCTAATCAAACCCAAAACACTGGTTGTGCCTTTAAACATGACATTATCTGTATCCTGATTAAACCAGGCTGGATGTGCTTAACACAGACCTCGAGCCTTGAAGATAAAGTGTATTAGCTTGGTCCAACAGATCAGCAGCAGTTCGACAATGTCCATCAGAACAACTTCAAGGCACTGGAAAGGAGTCGGGCGTATGTGTGTGAACTTTGAGCTCCCTTCAGCTCAAAGGGTTCCAGGTTTACTGGATTACTCCAGCATCGCTCCGACACATTCACAAACCAGCTCTCCCCACCAAAAAGTTGAGAGACAGAGAGGTGAAAACCATCTTTCAACCTCCACCAACTCAAGCACATCTGCCCTGCCTAAAGTGCACAGAGAGAAAGAGATGGATACAAACACACACACACAGAAAGGCTGTACCTCCACTCTCAAAAAGCCAAGATTCTTTGAATAGATGTGTGGATTTGCATGAGAGAAAGAGAGCGGTGCTTACCTGTAGAGTGATGCCAAGACTCTGTAGTGTCTTTTTGTCTTCCTGATCTACAGATGGTTCTCTGAACACAAGTGAGCCTCGCAGACGTTAAAGAATGCCAATGGGACTCCCACTTCTCTCACTCCTTGCTCTAAAGCTGAGACAAACAGATAGGGGAGAGAGACAGCAGCAGAGAGTGAGGAATGGAGGAAGCTGTGTGTTGGTGTAGGTGGGTACATGAGGGTCACCTCAAAACAAAATACGAATCAAAAAAACAACAACGAAGTCTTAGCCTTCCCAATGATTAAAAAAATGATTAATACTTTTAAGGCTAAATTGTAATAACCCGATTTAGACTGCTGTATAAACTCTCATTTCCATCAAATTTTCCATCAAATCCCTGCAAAATCCTGATAAAGTTGCACTGAGACAGAAATAAAATCAGGAGCATGCCTCTAGTTTCTCTCTATTCTGCCTTTCCGGCGAGTATTCATGGATCCCATTATTTAGCATTTCACTGTGCTGGGTGGGAAGGAGCTGTGCCCTCAAAGATACAGATGCAACATGGATGTCTTCACAGCTGCTAGTTTGTAAGATTTATGCTCATACATAATGAATGAAATCGAGTATCCCCTTTATTTTGTATTTCCCATACTATTCCTGGGGTGATCTACTGTGCTGTATCTTCCTGCTTCCTACCTCCCATCCCTTTTGACAATTATATACTTCCAGCTGAACGGTGGCTGGAGAATACCACCATTTGTTCAATGAAACATACTGAAAGCTCCTCTTGCAAGACAACTTAAAGGTCATGTTTATTTTCCACATCTATGTATTTTTCATTTGATCTGCTCATCGTACACGCTTGCTTTGTTGAATATATGTATGAGCTATTTCCTCTGTATAAACACAAAAGGAGCAGTACTTCTGCATCTGTTGTACCACTATGGGTCAGCCATGCAGTAATGATGGACCAACCACTGTCTGTGAAAACAGTGCTGAGAGACTTCCACATTTGAGCAGTAGGCAATAAAGAAAGAATGATAATGACACAGCCTCATAGTGGCACAAATTCATGGACTGTAACCTTGTGTTGTTCATGCTGCGTACTTCACATTGCCAGTGTCCACTATCCAAGGTGTTTGTGTGTGAGTGTGTGTGTGTGTGTGTGTGCAGTACGTGGATGAGTAAAGAAAGTGCAAACAGGCGCGTGTGGCCCAGATGTTAGCAGCTGGGGTGTGTAGCCGTAGCTGGCCCTACAGACAGTCATTAAGCCCAGCAGCCCAGGGCTGGAAGGTTAATTCCCCCGCCTGGAATGGTATGTAGGTGGGAGGCAGGAGAAAAGAAAGGAGGGAGGTGGAGGATGAGGTGGAGAGGCAATGGGAGGCATGGGGGCTGTGAAGCTCAGCACTCAGTTCACACAAACCGCACTGTCAGCACTCCACCGCCAGAAGAAGGAAGACGAGGGAGAGAGCTGAGACCTGACGGAGAGGTGGGGGGGGGGGGGTGGACAGAGGACCTGAAGATGAATAGCAAGAAGGGAAATGCAGGGAAGAGGAGGGAGAGACAGTGAGGGGGTAAAAAGAATTCATGCCAGGAGGCTGGACGGGCAGAGGGTGAGATGAAGGGGACATGAACAAGTGAGGTAATGGAGCGAGTGAAACGGATGGAGGAAGGAGACAGAAAGATACTGTAAAATGGGCTGTGGAGTGATGAATAGAAGACAAGGGAGGAGCGGGGGCAGGGGAAGATTGAAGGCAGGAAGAGTTGTTTTGAAAACCAACAGGAAGTCTACTGACTCAAACCTGTGCGACAGCGTAAGCAAAGAGGAAGATTAATCAAAGAAAGCAATAAGCACTTTGGTGAAAAGCAACACAATATGTGGAAGAAGGAAGATAGGGTCACGTCCAGTAGATTGATTCAGAAAAGTGGCGTCGGCGTGAGACAGCATGCAATATTTTTTAGTATGTTTGAGCTCCTGTGTATGCCTGTAGGTGTGTAGAAGAGGTGTAGAGGTGTACACTCTGGTACACACAAACAGATTGAGAAACTGGAGGGGGGGGGTCCTTAAATCATCTGGCTTGCCATAAGCAATTTGGCATCTTAGGTCCTGTCTCTTGTCAAAATAAAGGGAAAAAAAAAAAAAAAACATTAATTACAACATGAAGATGACATATTGGAGTCAGTGGCCAACAGTTTAAACAGGCAGAGATAGGCAATGCAGGCCAAGAAGTGGATTTAACTAGTTCAGTGCCCACAGTTCTTAGGAAGCGGTTAATTTAATGAAAAAAGGTGCCTCTCTAACTGCCCAACACTCCTGCGGGCTTTAACAAAGGCCTGAAAAATTGTCTTTGTGCACTGAGCTGGAGAGTATTGCATCCACACACAGAGCCTCTGCATTAACTACAGCCATCTGACCTGATGATCTGATTGGAGCCCCGGCTTCTGTTGCCTGCCACAGTGCAGCATCCATATCAGCTATGGTTCTGGGTGCTAAATCTGTCGACATGGACAGCATATTTTCTTTTTTGTTGTTGTTGTGTTTTTTTTTCTTTTTTTATTATTATTATTATTTCCTGGCTGATTGGATGACCAGTTGACCACAGGAAGAGATTTAACAGGCATCCCCAGACTGAAGGCATGCATCACCAGAAACCAGAAATGACAATTACAGGCGTCACTAAAATAACAGTAGCAAACAGAGATAAGAGGACTTTCAAAAGTCTGACAGCATAGATAGTTGCTTAATCCCCCTTTAGCAGCACTTTCTTCAAAAGTCTGTTGCACTGATGAAGTCTGAATAGGGACATGAACCTTGTCCCACTGCTGGCAAGTTTGCAAGATGAGATTTTCAAGTTGCTGTCTCTGGGTGGGTGACCTGTGAACCAAGTAATGCTAGAGCATGTGGAAGGTACATGTGTCACGGTTAAGTCGGATTTGGAAAAACCCAATTAAACACACCAACACACCCTTTGCTGTTCCCCTTCAATTCCCATCCCTGTGTCTCTGTTGGGAGCTGGGCATGTGTGTTGATGTATCAGGACGGATGAAGAGGCTTGAGACAGCCAGCTGTGGTATCCAGATTGAGGAGGGATTATTCCCCAAATCGCCCCTATTTACCTCAGCTGCCTAACAAGCTCCTATATAACCATGATAATTCACTGATATTTTGACTTTGAGTCTCCCTTCAATAAAAAAAACATTGTTGACCAAGAAAGGCGTTGTTGGTTACATTTTGTACAGATATTTGTCTTGGTAAAGTATAACATGAGGAGGCCTACTGAATGAAATTGAGAAGGTCTGTATTTGACAAAATCCTCAGACTAATAAACAGCACATATTCAGGAATATAATGGAATGCTGAGTAATGCCAATTCAATTGACAGTAAAAATAAATATCGGTAAGTTGCTTCTGGTGGCCAAGGCAAAGCAAAAGAAAAAGGAACAGTACTTCAGGAAAGTGGATCTCTCCATCTATGAGATTCCTGTGTGAAGTCATGAGGTCAGAGGCCGGACAGCATCGCTGAGACAATATTATTAGGTCACTGAGGGAAGAGGAGCAGGGTCAGATAATGAGACTCAATCCAGCTGAGTGAAAATGCATGGGAGGGAAAGTGCTGACACCTCCCTCGCTCTCGCTCATCCAATTCCCATCGCTTACTCTGTGCCACTGATATTCATGCCGAGCTGTCCATCCACAGCCCACAAACTTTAACGTTTGTGCCGTCTCCCCTGCCTCATCTATCACCCCACGGATGGAGAGAAGTGCAGACAACACGGCGTTGGGTGAGGTGGGGGGTGTGTGTGGATGGAAGAGACATGAGGGGACAGTACTGAAATTTCAGGTCAGAAAAAACTATTGTTGTATTCACTCTTGTGTGTCCCATTCACTTATTCAAAGCCACCTCATCCATGTGCAATAGACACACAAACATATGTGCATGAAGGCACACAGATATACACACAAACACACACAAAACCAGAGCCCCCTATCACAAGCAATTCAATATAAAGATACACAGAGCTCAGGCAATAACCTGATCCTGGTGAGAGATGTTATAGGCTTTGACAGGCAGGGCTGAGCCATACAGGCCAGGCTGTTCTCCCAGTGTCACTAACAAAACAGAAGGATTACAGGATGAAACTGAGCTAAATCTGTGCAAGCTAAAAATGGGGCGAAAACAAGTCAGGCAAAGAGCCGATAGTGAAGGGATCCAAAGCAAGCATTTAACGAAAGCTATTAAGCAATAAAAGGCCACTTTATTAACAAAACCCTTGTATTCTCTTATTTACAGTGTGCTATTCACAAATACACCCACCAACACACACACACACACACACACACAACCAGATTTCTAATTTTACCTCTTCTATGAATGGACTTCCTACATTAATTTGTCTTGCAACCTTTGAGCACAACTGTCCATAGATTTAACTACAGTATACAGAACCGAGGTTCGTTATAATGTTCCTCCCCACTCCTCTTTCACAGCACGAGAAATACTGCAGAGGTGAAGATTTAGCTATTTTTACCTCAGAAAAATGGGATTTCTTTTTTTTTTTTTATTATTATTATTATTTCTGAGGAGAGCCTGGTAATGTGGTTTCCAAAGCAGTGATTCAATGATTCAAAACCAGTTTGCATTATTTGTGATTGTGACAGAGGATGCTTGCTGGAGGAATTTCGTTGCCTCAACTTGATGCAGACTATTGAGACAATACAGTGCATTTGCAGAGGAGAGCCATAGTTCAGCATTATCTTTGATGGGTAAGCTGTTTTTACCAAGCAGATGGAAATATTGATAATGATGTTTTCTTTAAAATACAGCGTAGTTAAATGTTGTGGAAGGGAAAAAACATTTGTTGAATTTATTCCAATGTTTGGATGGCAGTCATGATTGTGCAATTTGAGAGGAAGTTTTCATTCAGAATTTTCGCCCAATTTATCAAAAACATTAGCAGCGTTTTCTCTCGGGGCACTGATATCATGTTCTTACAGTGATCCTGCATGTTTAGCTACAAGTAAAAAAAAAAAAATGCACCAGAGAGTTAACTTTGAATTCACATCTACCGCAACAAACTCAGTCACTCACAGACAGACAAAATGTGTGGCCACCTGCTCGTAGTGTCTCATGCTTTATTGACTTTCATCATCACACAGAACCAATGAACTTTTATTTTAGCTGTGTTGGCTGGAAGCTACAAGGCGAAAAAGTCAATAGGCTATTGCAGGCTGACCTAAACACATTACCTGCTGCAGACCATGCCATTTCATAACATAAGAGGCACAAAAACACAGTGCAGTGCAAAAGACCAGTTGTGTGACACCACCCGAGGAATTGCAGGGGTCTGTTGCTATGTGATGCATGAAATCCAGACTGAACCTCTATTAATTCACATTTCACAATGTTTTGTTGAATTATTCTTTTCCGTCTGGCTTTGGTTGGCCAGGAAATGTTTTCATTCATAATGCTGCCATCACTTTACCAGCACACCAAGCATCCCATTTGAACTGGCTCCTTGCTAGACTGAACACAGAACAAAATGATCTCTCTTTACAAATATGTCCTCGTTCTGAGGGGCTCAAACTGGTTCTCACAAGGATAGAGGCACAAGAGCACCCAGACATAAAAAAACAACAACACACAATCAGGCCCAGAAACACCTCTGCCAACAGATGGGCTTATGGCTTTATTGAGGTGTAGTTTGCCATCCTGCCCGTCCCATTTTCTGAAAATCCACTTTAATTAACATATCAGAGCTCCAAACAAGGCTAAACCTTTTCTCTGCAAACTGTAATCTGCCCAGTTTGAACTGACCAATCAAAGAGCCTAGATGATAAGGCTTGCCAAGTGAAACACAAGGATAATCCAGTTATACCTGCTTATAAAGCCGAGAGCTAAAAGCACTGATCTGACAGGCTCTCTCAGAAATGCCACGGCTTGCATTTTGATCAAACCAAAGTATTTTGATTTACTTATATCTTGTGGCTCAATCTAATGGGATTGTCTAAATCAATTTAGGCACATTCTCCAGCATGTGCTAAACTTGAGTATTGCTTTGCAGGGCATTTGCCTTTTTTATGCTTCCCCGGTGCTTTCTATCACCCAAACAGTTTCCCCTCCCATCCTGTCGCTCCATTCTAACCACCTAACCCGCAACCTTCCCAACCGCAATAACACTTCATCCCTCATAAAATCGTCTAACTTTCCTTCTTTTGAGTTTTTCTCCCAAAGCATTTTTCCTTTCCCTCTGAGAATCTATTCCAATCTGAAGGTGTCATAGGACCAATGGCAGGGTGACTGTGGTTCCCTCCACCTGCAGACTGAGAACCCCCTTGAGGACTGCTGGGGAAAGTTGAAGGGGCCAACAGATGGAGGCTATTGTGTGAGGGTGGGTGTGTGTGGAGGGAGTGTGGCAGCAGCGCCGCAGAAGACGTAGGGAGTCGTGAGAGTTTGTGCTTGCTTGCGTGTGTGTGTGTGTGTGTGTGTGTTTGTGCATGTGTACACGAGCTCTACACTTGTTTTTGAGGCGTGTGCTAGAATGTTTTGTGCATGTGTGGCATTGTGCCTTTGTGTTTGCTTATGTGTGTGAATGTGGGGATCAGGGTGTTGTGGGTGGGGGGGGAGAGGAGGTGGGGCATGGCAGTTAACACAAGATGTTTGAAATCTGTTGGCCTGACAGCGTGTCACAAGACTGCTTGGTTAATAGAGTCTCCTGGAATGTCCTCTCCTGCAGTTTTAATGAAGCCCAAGCCAAAAGGCCTAATGAAGCGTGCTCCGTTTGCCAAAACAGTCCCTCGGCTTGACCTCCCCTGACCCACACCACTCCCACGCCACTTAAGGGTGGGTCGCCATGGTGACCAGAACTAAAGAGTCTACTGAGCCAATTTTGTCAAAGGGATAGAAAAGGAGGGGAGTTCAGTTAGAGAAAACCAAGTATTTAAGACAAAGGATGTCAGCACATGTGCCGGGATATGTTTAAAGATGGCAGTCGCTTGAACAGTTTAAGATTTTAAATGCTGCATATTCTTCTCTTTGTTAACCTGACAAAGAAAGGCCAAAAAAACTTTTTTTTTTTTTTGGCCAGGAAAACATTTTTTTAACAAGCTCTTCTTCCATGTCAGTATCCAAAAAGACACACATTCAGTATACACACAGGTCCTCATTGCACTTTAAGTACTCTTTGCTCATGCTCACCAAGCGCCTCATTATTCAGTAAGTTAAGACTGTAATACAGGCAATGTTGTGTGTATTCAGGTGGGATGTCAGTGTATGTGTCTGTGTGTATGTTGTGTGTATGCATGTGTGTTAAGTATGAGTTGAGGACTAATAAAGTGCAAGGCACCTAATTAAACAGTTTTTGTTTATGCTCTATAGCAGTCGTATAAAGTCAGCAGGCACAATGCAGGGTGGTATGCCAGGTCACTATGCTTTCATTTGAATAACTACAGACAAAAGCAATGAGAGAGAAGGGGGCAATCAACTTCAAAAGAAACTCCTGCTTAATTGCAAAAGTGTGAGAAAAACCGTATACAAAGGAGAATGAGCTGATTAAAGCAGCACTGAACATCATTTCCAGTTCATTGGAAAACGTTGAAGTCTGATTTCTGTTTACGTTGGTACACTGAATATCGTAAAGGGATGCAAGTGTGATCTTTATTTCCCCTTTCTGATTGCATCTTTGCAGGTCCCAAACAAGCCGTGTAAATGCTGCTGAGGCTAAAAATGGACTCAGAATTAACAGTTTTTAGGCTGAATAACTTTTGATTAATGTTTTTGATGTTTATTTTGTTGGGGTTTTGTTTTTTTTTTTTGTTGTTGTTGTTGTTTTGCATTTCCACTATGAACAACACTCAAGTTTTTCTGAAAGAATAACAGACTCTGGCATAGAACAGTTCCCTTCGAGCGCCAAAAACTATATACAGAAAAAAAAGCACATGGATAGGGGGACGGTTTAATTATAATTTGGATAAGCCCTTTCACCACTACCCAAAACACCCCCTCTAAGCAAACAGGGTGGAAAGCCTGAATGAGCAATGAGTGCTGTTCTGCAGTGCACATTCCTGAATTCAACACTCTAACGGTGCCGTTCATTATAAGCTTTATTAAAATAAACACAGACTTTATGATATGATAACAAATAAACCAGGCTGCACACACTGTCATAATCGACAGACATTAAAAACGCCAAGGAACACTACATTACCTCTGTAACCTCTCTCTCTCTCTCTCGCTCTCTTCCTTGTCTCCCACACACAAACACATGCTGCCAATTCGCACAAATACACACAATTACGCGTTGAAACAAAGTAATCAAGGTTATTTAAATGAGTGTGCGGGCTGCATAAACAGTGCAAACAGTAAAGAACATTATGGGCTGAACGTGTCTTGGCATTTCTGATCTCACAGGCTGGTGAGTGGGGGTGTGCTGGGTGGGTGGTTAGTGAGAATGGGGGAGAAAAAGAAAAAAAAATTGATTCACTCATGCATCGCCAGTTTTTATGTGCTGATTTTAAAAATGGATTCCTTTCTCCCAGATCAATATATTTAACGTTATTTCTCTATCTAATTTTAGGCATACAGCAACAACATGACTTCATGTCCATTTGTGTTGTCACCTTGGTAACTTTCCAGACCCTCTTAGCTATATAAAGTGTCAAAAGCAGCTAGTGACAAAGCTAGTGATTTTTCCCTGCTGTGCTGGAGACTGTGACATGACGCGAAAGCACGTAGCTTACACTGTTCAGTGGGTCATGACTTCAATGAGCAGCGGGGGCTCCTGCCGGCCCCTCCCCGGTCTCAGTCCTTCCCTCTGTTTGCCGGTTTGAAGCCCGGTTTAGGAGGAGGGTTGGACATAGAGCTTGTAATTCCATCCCACATGACTCCAGTAAAAAAACAAATACAAAATACAAAAACGCAAATTTAAAAATGATTGATGAACCTGGTTTTAGACAATGAAAGTCACGCAATTATTTTTAAAAGTGAGACATTTCAAACTGAATCAAAGCAGCTGTTGGTTCAATGCTGCAGTTTCTTGATTATCAACAGTTCTGACTGAATTGTGATGATAACAAAAAAGCAAAAGAAAGTTTAAATGCAAATGTAGTATTATGCATTATCTTAGTTGACATCATTTAGCGACTCCGAGCACTTTTAAGAGAGGCAATAGCTACTTTCCTTACAGAGCGTCAGTGGGGGAGAGCAGCTGGAAGCGAAAAATGGCCGACTCCAGATGACCAGTAACCAACTTCACCATTTCCAATGTTATTTTTAATTTATGAAAAAAATTAATTAATTAATTAATTAAAAAACACAGTAATTGATACTACTGAATCAAAATACTTGCAGAATTGCAATAAAAATCGAATTTGCACCCAGGCCTTGTGATGAAATCAAATTGGTACCAAAGCATGTTGCCCCAATCCGAGTGGTTAGGATCCACTTACAGATGGGGCTAACTGCAAGTGAGGGAGGAAGCAGTGTTTCAGTAAATATTCTACTACATACATATTGCATGTGCTTGTCTTACTTTTTACACTTAATCTGTGAAAAGTTTCTTTTTTATTTGTACCTTTTGTCATCACAGTTGGGAAGCATCTCGACAGTGCATACTGACAGTATCACCCTAGTCAGGTCGCAAGTCCATCGCAGTATTGACAGTATAAAAAAATAAAAATAAAAAAAAAAAGCCACGAGGCGATTTTGGGGGCAGGATTGGCGATTTTGTGCGATCTGCCTGTGTGGGTGAGAGGAACTGAAAGGGTTCCTGAGTGCTACCAGCTGACGCTCCCATGCAATCCAAAGACTAATTGATTAAAGTGTTATGAACATGTGTGCATGGAGATGCTGTTGAGCGTGCATGTGTGCATGGCAAATATATGCCATATGGGCAAGGGATTGCATATCACTTACTGTGAATGGGGCTGACTGTGCTCAGCACTGTCTCTTTGGTGCACATGCTCTATGCTTAAATCTCCACAGGCTTAGGTCATTGTAGACTCCTGAAGGAGCGTGCGCCGTATGGAATTATTGACACCATTGACCTGAACTCAGAGGTGAAAAGGTTGGATTATTTTAAATATGATTTTGTTATAAAATGGTCTAAAATCAGTTGAAAACATTTGGGTATTTTTTTTTTCTTACTGAGTATTAGGTGAGACCATTGGTGCTGTGCATGCAGTGGTCTGTTAAATATGAGGTGACAGCCAGCTTCTGGTTAACCTGGTTTACACTGGAAACTGTGGGAAACATTTAGCATGGTTCAGTCTGACCTAAACATAATGTGCCAACAAGTGCATTCAAGCTCTCTTAATAACACATTATAGGCTATCTCATCCTGTATGTTTCATCTATATAATGCTGAAGTATAAAAAAGGCCTTCCATTCACAGTGAGGCCAATCAGCCAATCAGGGCCAGCCAAAGCATAGACCATTTTATTGATATAGTGTGCCAATACCTCCACTGACTCCTGGATAAGTTAGGGCTGTGAAGGATCCACCTGTTGGATCCCTGATTGCAGAAAAATGGACACAATTTTTTTTTCTTCTGGACTGCGATGACATCCCTCTTCAGATGCAGTTATTTAAACCACAAACTGATTTTTTTTATTTCCCTTTCGGTTAAACATTGTAAGCTTTACAGGTGTTGCCATTCAGATTTTCTGAATCAAGTCAGGTCAACTGTTTCAGTCTTTAGTCTCAGCAAAGCTGGCTTCACACTTAACAGACATAAGATATTGGTTTAGAGCTCCCCATTTTACTCTCAACAAGGTAGACAATAAACATGTTTCCCAAACTACGACACTACTCCTATTTTAAATTTGCTCTGAAAGTAACCATCCCAACTCCCAGTACAGAATAAGTGGTTTGACTATTTAGCATATTGAAAACTATTCGATGATTAATTCATTTTCTGATGAATAGGAAATTATTCACTTAGAATTTTGGTAATCAGAAACCGGAAATAGGGCACCCTACTTTACATCTTTTTGTACCACAAAACTCAAATGTATCAGAGAACTCTATCTGTAACTGTGCACACACACGGGCTGCACATTGATAGCGCATTTTAGGCAGACACTGTGGATTAATTCGATGCGATGCAGAACTTGGGTACCAAAGTGAGGATTAGGCTTATTTCATAGTGCTGTGTTTTATTGGAGTGAGAATGTGCACTGGGGGCTTCTGGTGGATGAATCGAAACTACCAAATTGAACTAATTGCACTGTTGTCTGCCCAGTGGACCCTGTCTGACACTCAGGAGAGCGAAGAGCTGAGAGCAGGAGAGTACATTACTAAAGCCGGCTAATTGCTCACACCTGTGCCGACCCAGTTCACTCTGCTGGGGATTCAAGGAAACGATAAAGAGCAGAGCTGGAAACACATGGGCGTGGCAACAGACGTTTAAAGATTCTGTCTGTCCGTGTCAGGCCTTGCAGCTTTTGCAGGATTTTTTGTCGTTCTAATGGCGTAGCACGCATAGTCTCAACTCTGTCATGGGGATTGGTGATTTCAAAGGTTTATTTCTCACTCATTTTTGTTGCGAAAGCTGGTGAATGCTCCATCAAAAATCAGATCTCAGCCAACTCTCTCTTGGCAAATTGTAAATAAAAAGAAACAAAAAGGCATGGAGTGACCTTGAAGATGCAGCCAGAAAGAAAATAAGTGAATGTGGATTAGTAAATTATGAATCAGACTGTTTCCAATTTTTGCCCCATCTGCTTCAAGTTACCTGTAGAGCACCAGCTAATGGGTATTATATGAGTTACAGAAAATACATATATTAATAACAGTTAAGAGGAAACCTATATTGGAGTTCAGTTTTCAATTCAAGGTTGACAAAGGAACTCATACTTAAAAAAAAAATAAAAATAAATCTAAATGTGTTATTTTTTATGTTCTTTAAATGTGAAGACAATACAAACCCATGCTTATATTGTATTAAGTGAAGACACGAAGAAGAGAGGAAATGTGTGCAGATAACTCTTATCTGACCAGAGGCTTTATGGCCACAACAGAGATCATCTTCAAGACTCACAGCATGTTTTCCACACATCCTTCACCACACAAACAGCATGAATCTTGTGTGCAACATGCATGTGCCTTGTTGCTCCCAGACAAGCACACAAAGTGGAACACATGGACAAAGCATCACTCCAAGCAAGACGTCAAACCCTGACCGATATGGAATTCAGTTTACAGAATTTGTAGTCATCCAGAGGCAAAAGGAACCATACAAAAAAAAACCCTCCTCACTTTTTCCGTTCACACCAATCACTTCTGGGATGAGGGATTTGCTTACAGCTTACACAGAAACATCAAAACAGAAACACAAACTCCCTGCACCAACCCTCTTAAAAAGATGCTACTGCTCTGGGTCAGAAACACCCAAGTAAGCTATATCTACCTCAGGTAGGTTTATCAGCTACTTGGTTGTTACTTTTATCAGGCAGAAGGTTTGTTTTACTGCATTTAGTATCGCTTTACACACTGGTCATAGTAAAAAAACAAAAAACAAGTGTGCAGTAAATACGTTTTTTTCACAACTTGCACTGTGTGACCATCTGTTTGCCGTCACTGTGGGAGCTAGCTTTTTGTCCTTACCTCAGAATTTAGACATCTGCAGACACAATGCATATCCACTATGCCTGTTCATGTTTTGCTTTGTACAGTTGTGTAATTGTGGGCCTTGTTTATTGTTGTTTGTCACCCCACCTTCATTGTTGTTACACCTTCTGCTTGTACTTTGGTAAGGTTGACACATCTCTCAAGGGGTATAATGTACTGTGCCATATGTACAAGATATAACAAAGAGAACACCATCTGTAGGAGTTTGGAAGCAAGGGAGAGTTGTATGTGTGTGTGTGTGTGTGTGCGTGTGTGCGTGCACATCCGAGCGTGAGGGAACAAAGCCATCCCCTTATGGCCCATTGTTTTGGAAGGGTATGACTCTTGCACCCCTCCCCTGGATGTTGGGGGAATAGTGCACAGTCTGGCTAATATTTAACTAATGACTGTACCTTCAAGACTCGACCGCCCTCCTCTCCACCAAACTGCCAGACATGAGCCATCTCTGCTGTGAACGTCACTGAAGTGTGGCTGTGTGAAATAGAATGTGGATGGATGGAGTTCTGCATAGCATCAGGGGAGAGGGTTACGGAAGAAAATAACTGTTGGAGAGCCCATAAAAGAGCTGTGAGTGAGGGAGAGATGGATGCACACTGTAGTGTGGGAGGCCAACGAGTCCAGCAGTCTGAGAGAATGCCATATGCTACCTTGAGGCAGGCAAAGTCTGGCAAAAGTGAAGGAGAAGCTGAGGGAGACAAGAGTGGCTGGTTTCCATCAGCACTGATATTATATGTATCTGGCCTTTACATTGCTCCTCAAGGAGCACACTTATCCCCCAGTTTCCCTTATAGATAGACGTTATGCTACGGGAAAAAGGGAAACAAGAGAAGGGGCTGAAAGAGGATCAGCAAGAAGGGCGAGAGAAAGTAAGAATAAATGAGAAGGCATAATTAGATAATGAGGTCCTTGTTTGTCAAGTTGGGAAAGCCTGCACAGGGAAACAGAAATCTGTGAGGGCAAAAGAACAAAAAGACTGGGTACTAAGGGGAAGTCAGGGAGATGAGGAGATGTGAAGAGAGGCAGATAGATATAAAAGATGCAGCAGGGCTGATTATTGTTATGGTGTCACCAAAGTGGACCGAAGCCCTGGTGCTGCCAGGCAAATGTAGTTTTAGTCACTTCAATAATTAATCACCCTGGGAGCACGTCACCGCGGCCATGCACTGACCCATTTCTCTAATATTTTTCTCAACAGTAACATACCCATAGAGACCCTCTTCCTCCATACCTTCATCTATTGAAGCGGGGGTGCATGCCCAAATCCTCTGGGTCAAGTCTGGTCATTTATTAGCCACATTTCTCAGGAGAAATAAAAGTAATCTTGCTGCTCTTCTCAAAGGCTAGAAACCATGCAGTTAGACAGAATAGTGGCCTCGACTGTGGCCCAATGGGCCTTGCTGACTGTCTGTCCCGGTGAAATATGAAGCCCATATGTAGGACGGCCATCTGAAAGAGAGACCCAACAGGGCTCCTTCAGGCTTTGATGCTCATCACCACAAAAGCAGATGGCGGTGTCCTGGTCTTAAAACCTTTTTTTGCAACAACCCTCCCTCCTCTTTTATCCAATCCTATCCGGCCTATTAGCCCCCTGCCTGTCATGGTCTAGCGGGCTATGCTTAGCCCCCGGGGGGCTTCCAGAGCTATGGAATGAAGTCAAGCTTCCCCATTGACACAGGTCTCACTGGATAGCTTTGAATAGAAGTCAACCGACTGAAAAGGCATGTTTTAGAGGACAAAATGGAATCAGGTGTGGGGTGGATCAATAGTGCAGGGTTGTTTGGACTTGAAATGCTTTGCTCTCTGTGTGCTCAGACAAAGCAGCACTGACTGCAGGTGGCAAAGAATTTTTCTGGACATTGGGTAAAAAAATAACAATGGGTGTTTAATGGAAGAAAAACCTGCATGAATCTGTCTGAAAGATTGCAATCAAAGCAGAGAGATAACCTGCTGTGTGTGCTCTGTATCCACTGCTGCCCTCTTCCCGAAACAGGCAGGGTTTGTCACCAAGGTTTAATCTCAACCTGTGTGCTACTTGTACCCAAGCAATTTCAGAACCGGAGAGGCAATCAAGGGTTTAAAGTCAGACACAATGCAAATAGGTCTAAGAGCCCATCTGCAGTAATCCAACAGTCCCTCCTGCACCAGATCGCTCTCTGTCTCAGCCTCTCCGTGGCACAAGCCAATTAACTGTTTGATTCAGAGTTGGGGATGAACACCCTAATTGATTACATGGCGATAGTCAATTCAATTATCAATTTAGCCACAAAAAGCTGAGCAGAGACGCAAAGCCCGGAAGTTTGCTGAACAAGTTCTTCAGTAACTTGGCAGCAGAGTCTCTGTGTGTGTTTGTTTAGCGTAGGAATGAAAAGTACAGAAGGAAGGCAAAGAGGCAGAGGAAGACTGACACTGCAGGTTGTTTACTTGCAGTCTCTGACTTACACCTCTCTCTCCTCTGCTTCTACTTTCTCCTCAACACAGACGTTCCTCGCTGCCTAAAGCGCACAAAGAAACACACACAGATAGGAGAAAGCACACACGGATATAAAGTAAGACAAGCACACAGATTTTTAGCAAGAATGCAAATAGCTGAGCAAGGAATGATATGGTATATATTGTTATATTCTACACAGCTGTTCTGTATTCATAAAGCCAAACTCATTAAAAAAAAAAAAATCACCTCTTAAACATCTATACGTAGAATACACTCAACATATGAGGTGCAAATGCCTGAACGCTCAAAAACACATGGTTATTCAGGGATTTGCAGGAACTGAGACACATGAAAAAAAAAAAAAAAAAAAACATCTTTCCCTCATCATCCCTGTGATTCTGCTTTGTTTACTCTGTCATGGAGAATTGCTCCGTTCGATCAGGCTTGAGAGGCACTGGGTTCGGCGGCTGTGCTAACGAAGTCTCAATGTGGCGTCTGTCGACAGGGTAATTTCCCAGGATAGCTCTGTGTCTCACTCCTTATGGTTCAGCTGGTAAAGATAGAAGGAGATCAGCACCTGAGCCATTGGAAAGAAGAAGTCAAATGGGTAAAGATTTCCACCTATATCCACTGTCCTCCATCAAAGACTCTCCCATCTTTTCTGTGGACCTGTCCAAACAATTCATATGCTCCCTTGGTTGTATGCACAAATTCACATGAAGCTAATTGGAAAGTCAGTGTATGATGATGTAAAACATTTCTTACACTGCACATTATAAAATGAATAAAGACTAAAGTAAACCTGCTACATGAAACACAAACTATTTGTCCGTCAGGGTCATACATACAGTATATCTCGATATGTAGATCAATCCTACTGATTAATACCTTAAAAATGTGAAATTATTAATAATATCATCAGTGCATCAATGAATGTGGGTGGCTTCAGCCAGCAGAGATATACTTGTTAAGAAAGAAAATGGTCTCTTTAGGATTGTGGAGAGTTCATTGTTGATAGTTTGGTGCTGCTTAATTAACTGAATTTGAGTGCCCTACAGAGAGTCTTTATCCTGGAATTTACACATTTGCAATGTTTGGGTCAATATATAACACAGGATACGTAGGCCAAGGAGCTGCACACAGCTGTAACAAAAACAGGCCACAATGTTAAAATGGAAGCACTGATGGGTTTCCCTGTACATTAGCCAGTGCCGGAGGCATAAGGTGGCTGAGGAAAACACCCTTCTGTCATTATAGAGCCCTGTCCAGGAGTGATGACTGCCTATAAATGACACCGTTTCCAGGAATGTTCCAGGAACAATGAACTGCTCTGACTGAGCAGGATGGAGATGGAGAGCGGTAGAAAAAGAATGCACAGATTGTTAATGGTGAAAGGGAGTGTGTTTTTGTTGTTGTTGTTTGTTTGTGAGTTGGTTTTTTTTTGTGTGTTTTTTAAGTTCCTGGAGACAAAAAAAAAAAAAAAGTGTGCCAAAAGGAATTCTCAATCAATCTGACAGGGTCCACTTTGGCTCAGCATGTTGTAAGGATGCTGCCCATGTGTGAATATGAGGGGTCGCAGCAATGGGCTGCTTGGCTATAAGGCACTGCAAGTGGTCCTTCCAGATGGTTGTATCCCACTGCTGGTAGGAGGTCTGCAGCCTTTATCTGTGACAGGCAGTAGGTCTTAACATCCTCCACACACGCTGCCCTGCTGCAAATCTGATGCCCACAGGGCTGAAGTTATGAGAGACGCAGGGTGTCCCAGTGCAGGAACAATTCCCTGTTTCCCCTCACTCTTTTTTTTAACAATAGAAAGAAAGGACTTCAATGATAGCCACTGCTCAGACACACTGTGGACTGAGGATGCTCTGTTCTTTGGAAAGGACTATCTACCCGAACCCCCACCCATCCACCCACCCACCCACACACAAATACTGACATGACCATGAATGCCTCCACACAAACACGGCCATGTACAAATGCCCTCCGGATGACTCCTTCCTCCTCGGAGAACTGAAACGGTTCCAGAGCATCGCCATTGTTGGGAAGGCTTAGTCAGGGAGAGAATGAAACTCAAATGCAGGAAGAATGAGAAAGACTGCAAGAGAGGCAGACGTGGAGATGCCAGGAGACACTAAGCTACAACACATTCCTAATCAACTTGCTGTTGACTTGCAAACCCAGCATTATTTTCTGGTCTAAGCAAGGTCAACGGTGAGAAAAGCAGAAACAAAGCAGGGGAGACGCAGGAAGGAAAATGGGAGAGAACTGGATGAGTAACTGGTACAATGAAACTTTTGTTAATAACAGTGACTAGATCGTGATGTAAGATATTATCAGTGTCTGCAGCTTCATAAAGTGAATTTTAAAAGTTTTTATCACTTCTGTGTCCTCCACAATGCCACTTTGTTACCAATCAAGTCTCAGGGAAGTAATTTTTCAGAGAGGCCAGTGTGTCTTGGTGTGTGTGTGCGTGTCATGGTGGATAGGGGTTATTCTTTTATCCTTTGACCCAGATTTGAGGGAGAACTGAACAGGAGACATGAAAGACACAGACCTCCCAGTGGAGGTGGGGTCATGTGCAACCTGAACACAGGCGCACACCGGCACAGCCAGCCGAGCAGAAAACACTATTATGAACACAGTGAGTCCACGCAGGCACACATCACACACGCAGGCCCACAGAAATGCATGCATGCTCACACGCCTTCAAAAACATCATATTACCAAGATCAACCAGAACTGAGAATCTCACATGGAAATTCTGTCAGCTACACCTGCCACAGCTCCCGCGACGAGCCTGTGCCTTCTCCCCTCCATGCATAGGCACGTAGCATCTCACTTGTAATGAGGGAACATGCAATTACTGATTATTACTGCTGTTTTGCCAGTAATAATCAGTGATTACACATGTGTGATTGCAGAGAAGGGCTCCTTTCTGCCTCTCTGCTGAAATTGTTGCAAACTATTCCCATTTACATGCAATTGCTGCATCCATCCACATCTGTGCATCTGTCTACATAATGACAAATATCCAGGACACATGATCCAATTGCATAAGCGCTCACACTGACTATCTTCACTAACTATGGACAAGTTGAGCTGTAAGCATGTCAAAGGGGAAAGTGAAATATTGGAATGTGCACTCTCCATAGACACAGCCCAACTGTGCTACAACAGCCTCAGATGAAATTGGCGTGGGTGAAGTGAAATGAAATGGGCTGCACAGATTGTCAAAGGTGAGAACGTGTGTCAACGGAAAGCATTCCTGTGGCTTCCAGTGCAAGAGTAAGAGAGGGAAGAACTGAGGAAGCAGCAACACAGAAAGAAAGAAACCTCAGTTAGTAAACCAGACAAACATTACAGATTATTTACTTGTATGTTTTCTTGTCAATGGCAGAGGAAATGGAAATATAATTTAGAAGAAAACTGCAGGAATACGAATGAAAAACTTTACAGTGGGAAATGGGTGAATTTACAAAAAATTTTGATTCGCTGGAGATATAATATTTGGTTTCTGCCAGTGTTAAATACGGTCCCTCGCCTACAACCAGATGGTTCCTCACTTGTGGCCACCATGGTCATTTTCTCCATCTTCTATCCCTCTACCTCAGGTGGGTAATACCTAAATACTGTCATTTCAGCAACTCAACTTAGTGCCACAGCCGATTATGCTGTCACAGAAAAACAGTCTTTACTTTAGGTATGAGTGACAGTCTTTGGCCAGGCTCCTTCGACTATTCCTCATGACCACTGCAGTCCCTTAAGGTGCACTTCTTGTTAGAGGTGACAAGTCAGCTCGGAAAAGAAAGTCATTAACAGAGAAGAAAGCTATGAGGCAGTCTCCTGCTGATATAAAATTGAAACCAAATACAATGGCTCTGAGCCAAGGAAGTATTCTGGGAAATCTAATAGTGCCATTTCCTTGCCTTGCTGGTAATTTTTGTGAAGGTTTCTTTACCTCATATAAGAAATGCTACAGACATTATTTTGTTATGATCTAAAGAGCATGTTTTATTCAATTGATTCAATTAATGTATAAATCAGCCAAGAACAGTACCCAAAGGACTTCCTGCCAGTATTTCTAAAATGTCTTATTTTCATTTTATAACTAACTTTTGGAAATCCCTCATCACCTACTTAGTAACTGCAGCCCTCCTCTCTTCCTCTTCTCTAGTCACAGTGAAGCCTGGGAGCCTGGCCACATGGTTCAGGCCTGGGCTACAATGCACAAGGACGAGGGGGGATGAGGAAACTAGTGGGGGTTCAGAGGCATAAAAGTTCCTTTCTTCTCCACCCTTGCCTCTTTCATTGAGCTAGAACAGAGGGTTGCCACGGTGATGAGTTTGGTCTGTCTCCCACGGCGTGGTCTGGGAAGAGCAGCAGCTTGCTCTGACATTTACTCAGGCTGGAGGAAACAGAGACGATAGAGGAGAAAAACAGGCACACACGGACATGGAAATACATAGGGTGAGGAAAGAAAGGGTGATGCATTAGCAACCGGCAGTTGCAGAAAGTGGACAGATTAAGCAGTAACACCTGTAACATCAGAGGATTGACACACATATGGAAAACTGGCCGCCCCTCCCCATATAGAAAGCTTTTATCGTCTTCTCAGTTCTCAGTTCATCTCCAACTATTCCTAGCCTCCTTTTTCATTTGCTGTCATTGACATCTTACCAGCAAGTCAGTAAGCCAACACATATTTCCATCTTGATCATATTCACTGCCAAAGTCGTGCATACAAGCAATGTGCAGAGATGAGAACAAGCAAACTGAGAGTTCAGATGCACAAATGCACAAACAAACACATACAAAACTATTGCTATCCCACCGAGAGACCAACAACCAGGGATGCCAGGAAGTTCTGTATTCAAAACTGGGAAACTTGGCCAGAGATAGCAGTGAACACAGCTCAACAGCTTTAGTTCCACATTTCAGCACAGGAAAAGTTGACCGAGCACAACAGCTATTGAGACTATTCCTTTATTTTACACATTTTTTGGTGCTTTGGTAACATGCTTACATGCTTGTGTAACCATTTCATTGTGTACATGTGTGGCTTTCAGTAGTGTACTGGCTTTGGACCTCAAGTCAATTGACCACTGTGGAAGATCATCCATGCTGGAAATGCCTGGGATTTTTGAAAACACAGTTCTGCTTTATACCAGCAAACACAAGCAAAAAATGGAGGTTGGTTGAATATGACTGATGTGATGTGGATAAAGATAAGCTCGACTAAATCATACTGCCACATTTAATGTAAACATACAGTGTTTCTCCCCCTAATGGTACATTTAGCATACAGCTCACAAGAGACAGCGATAAAAGGGGAAATGCATCACAATGTAAGTCATGCAACATTTGGCACGTTGCCTGTTGATAGGAGGGGCATCGTTTTCTGAAATCCATGCATATGTACCACTTTAGTGAACTTCACTTGTGAGAGTATGCTAATGTACATTTTTCTGTCTCACATTGCAACACACAAGGCCCTTTGTCATCTGTGAATGACCTTTACTTTCAGGAAGACTGAAGCTGAAGTGGAAATGTTCAATTTAGCCCTCTTCATATTCTTTTGGAATCTCAATAAAGCCGTCTTCAATGGGAATATACTTTGTTAATACCACCCAGATGAACACAGCGGCAGTTTTCTCTGGCATGACAAAAAAAAAAAACTTTCATCTCTTCTCAGAGTTCTATCCATCCATACTTCCTGTAAATCACAACTCTACAGTTCACTTGGAACTCAGTCCGTGTTGCTCAAAACATGGAGGAAATTTAAAAAGTTCACAAGTAAAATGCCTTATAAATAAAAATGACACAGCTATGATAATACAGACACCTCACTGTGGAAAGTTTGAGAACCTCTCTCTACCAGCTGTTCATCTCCATGCGCTAGGACAAAACTGTCAACAACAAGGTCTGTGGGTTATCATGAGCAACTGTGCCACCACTCTGCAGAGACACTTTGGCTTGTAGCAAGGTTCCACTAAATATATTTGAAAAATGAAACAGCATTGAGACGGAGTCTCTTTATCTGTCTGATTCGACATTCAAAGACAATTTGGTAACCTCTTTTGTAAATAAACTGAAAAAGATATTCAGTAATGACTCCTTATATGGCATACTGAGGCCTTATTTTGAAATTAATAAATTGATGCATTCATGTTAACAAAAAAAGTTACAGGGTTAGGGTTATATATATATATATATATATATATATATATATATATATATATATATATATATATATATAAATAAAATAAAGCAGCACTTTGCTCTGGTTTGGCATAGAAACTCATGAGAACCTTACCTCAGCAGCTTTCCGTCTGCTTGAGTGGCATTTGGTTGGATTTGTTGGGTAGTGACCATACAAACATAACATGGAGCTGAGAGCTGCTGACAGCTGCTGGAAGTTGGCTCTGGATTCCCTGCAGACCCGGTTCTAGAGGCAACGTGATGTAATTCAAACACGCATCAATATGGAAAATCTTGATGAATGTAGAGCTGCAAACCTTACGTTTTCACTGTTATTCAATTGTGCATAAAATGCTTGCTGTCCAGTTTGCCACAATTCAGCAAACTAGCATATGATGTAGCCCACAATACTGATTTACTTACTACTTTCACACATAATTAAATACGTGGTAGATATTTTTACAGGACAGCACTTTCTATTACATGGTCTTAAAATGGCTACTTCTGTAACTTGACAAAACTAACAATACCTTAAAAATAAAATATTTATAGAGCTATGTAGCTAGCTAGCAAAGATCCTCTGTACAACAAGAAAAGCTAATTTTGTTTTTCTCTCATTAACAGCTACAAAAACAAAAACAGCTACCATTCTAGAATTTAATGAAAAGCTTAGCTCGCAAAACTTCCTTTTTAAAGGAGACTTTTACTGTTGTTTTCCTCAACTTAGTGACGCCTCAGTGTTGCAAGCACAAATATCAGCCAGTATAATATTGAAGGAAAGCAGTGGGAAATTCTAAAGAAGAAGGAAAAGTAAAAGGAGCACTGTCTAAATGTAGCAAATGGCAGAGTTCGCTGGTTTTCCAGTGTGGCCCCTGATAGCAGCTATTCTGATGTTAGTCAGCCAGCAGCCATGAACAGATGAGGACAGGAGTCCTCCAGACAACAACAACAACAACAACAACAGCACACAAACAGGTGCAGCTGGGCCTCACCCACTAAAAAAAGGATTCAGACAGCAAATAGCATGAGTCACATTCATCCTCTGTCTGTCGCTCCCTGTTAATGTCTTCGCTTTTTGATTTCATCCATCTGATGGTGAAGGGTGTCAGTGGCTGTCTAAGTAATCAACATCTATGTGTTATTGAGGGTACACTATATTACATACTGAACCTTCTTCTCCTTGACTCTAAGGTTATTGTATTGCAGTTGCTCTCAGCAGTGACAGAGCCTGCTGTGCTTTGAATTATGGGACTTCTGCATTCAGCTAACTTGTTGAATGTGTGTTATTTTGAAATGGGAGGAGACAGGAGGTGGTTTGCGTGAGTAATTTTATTATTTTGTAAAGGAACCACTTAAACAAGCAACCCTACTGCTTCTATGGTAATTTAACCAATTCGTATGGTATCTAGATGCTACGGTTTAAGCATTGACTGCATGCAAATGATTTCGCCCATGATAGTGAAAATAATCTGGATACCTCAGTCACTTAAGTGTCACTTTAGCATCCCAGTCCCAGTAGACTAGACATGCCTGTTTTCCTTAAGCCACAGCCACAACATTTTATAAGATAAAAAAAAAAAAAAAAAAAACTTTTACAAAAAACTACGTTGAATTTTAGCATCAAGCCCATGCACATTACCCCCCCACATGCCCAGTTCTGTCCCAGCTAGGAGCTGTCATAATAGTAGAAACTGGAAACTAGGCTATTAATTTAGTCATGAAGAGTTTTTTGAAGATCTCTTCACTAGTTGTCTCCCTGCGATGATCACATACTGACATGGTCAGAGCTTCATTTGCACATTCTCGGTTTCCTGAGTAAATGCGGTCACTCCCACAGTGCTACGGAGATAATGAAAGACCAAACATTGCATTCTAGTAGATTTATCCCTCCATTGCGTCTGATCCTATCACTTGCCCAAGGCACTTTGCTAAAAGCCAGTGGGGGGGCTTAAACTTGTTCCTCACTTCCCTGTCATATCTGCCCCTCACTCTCGAGAGGTCAGTCATTCTGCCAAGGCTGAACTCAGGAGGATAGAAGCAGCGGGGGCAAGATGAGCCTGGAGGGGATCTTCCCACCGTGAGACGAGTGATTACTTCACTGGGACTAAGTTATGCTAATGCATTCATCTCCAAAAGCACCGTGATTATTTAGAGTTCCTCACCAACTGTTTTAGATTTTGCTCGCTTGCTATTTTATGCAAAGATGCTTTTTTTTTTTTTTACCCCAGCACTCTGTTGGCACAGTGCTTGCCAGGCTGAGGGAGATAAGAGGGGAGAAAATTCAGAAGATTGTTGAATTTTTTTGCCCTTATTTTAATGTGCCCTTGATGTGTGAATGAATGCAAATCATAATATGTCTACTGTTCCTGGAAGTATCGCATGTTGCAATTTTACAAATTGACAGTGAAGTGAATACAGCAGATGATATTGCATACAGTATATCATTTTCCTTATTCTCTGGCCCTCTAAATTGGTCTATGTTTTATGTAAAAGGTTCCAGTACTTTCACTTTAACTCTACTTTTATTTCTTTCCTTTCTATGAATCAGAACTGAACCCCCCAGTGGTCCCATTTGGCTGGTTGGATTTCATATTCCACCTGGTGCTCTGCATGACGTTTGTGGTGAGGCAGCATCCTGGCCTTACAGTGCCGCTCCTGTGAAGCAGCATCAGGGGATATCATAATACCAGACTGAATATGTTAGAGTGCATTCCCTCTAATCCTGAGCAAACTGTAATCATAGAAGACTGGGATTCCTACCACTATAATCGTACAAACACATGTCGTCAGTCTGCTCAACTATGCAAAGGTGTGAGGGTGTTGGAGGAAGGTGGAGGTTAGAAAGGCCGGACAACAATTGTTTGGGAAGCAACAAAAAAAAAAAAAAAAGAATAGGAGGAGAGAAATGTTACCGAATCAGATGCAGGAGAAGAAAGCTTGGGGGATAAGGTTTACAGCGTAGGTGTGAAAGGGAGGTGATGGTCAAGAAACAATGGGAAATGGAAGAAGTTGCAGGCAGATTTAAAAGGATTCTGAAGGCCTGCAGGGATTTACAGAGAATTTGGAGGAGATTTCTGGAAATGAGAGCACTGCCCAGATGCGCTGCAGAGAGCAGCATCTGCAGCATTAATTACAATAGACACCCCCACACCCCCACCCCACATTCCCTCACCCCTGCAGCACTCCGCCACCTGTTTCCTTTCAATGGCCCCACTATACGTGAGCGAAATCCAGGAATCCACATTCAGCACTATGGCTGATGCAATCACATACAACCGGCACCTCCACCCTCCCACACCTTCATCTCCATCTATCCACCCATACACTCTCCCACTCTCTCTCACACACACACACACACTCAGCACCACAAACAATTCCCTGTGGGGATCTTGATGTCTTATCTATTAGGAAGTGAACGTGAGAAAGAGAGCAAATAAAAGATCTCTGTCACCGAAGATGTCTTGTCCATGCGGTTCGTTTCGTCTTTGCTGCTGAATTGATTTGGCGAGTCAACCGCTTCACTGATGGAGAGATTGTCGGTCCCGAGAGGACAGAAGCATACTCTGTTTGCGGTGTGACATACACATTGCCATGTCAGAGCTGTGTTTGAGCCAGTGTTGTGGTCTCTACATATTGCTCGTGCCTGAATCCCAAGATTATATCTGCTCAGATGGGATTGTTTTCATGCTGCTCTCTTGGAAGGATGGTGAAACTGCATCACAGATTAAGCTCAACCTATTTCACAACATTCTGACAAGCGTTCAGCTTAGATCTGGGCAGTTCTTTACCTTCTAAGGCCTTTGGGTGCTAGAGGGACAGTGTCCATAAAGTAGCATAGATTGTACAGTATGTCAAATGTCTCTGAAAGGAAGATCCGCAAAGAGGATTTGTGGGGGGGGGGAGCGGGGAGGATGAGATCAGCCCTCAATGTTTGCAGATTTCCTTCATAAGACCAAGTGGTAAAGGCCTGGGCTTATCTGAGTGGAGGTGAAGGATTGATGGGGGATGCAGAAGCAGTACAAGCCTCTTATAATTGAAGATCTCTGGCAGCGCGAGCGCCTGGTCATGTGTCAGACTGTACTTCCCTGCTTAACCCACAGGCTGTCAGCTCTGTTTCCCCTTCTGGACCAGATACTGCTGGGCTTTTCCAGCTAAACAATTTAATTATTTTGTGGCAATATAGACATTTTCCATGTATATGGTGGATCAATTGAATGATTCTACAACTTAGAACTGCATCCGAACCACAGCTGTTGAACCAGTATTGTTGAGTAAAAGGGAGCAACGTCCAGCATACAGTACTTGCACATATAAACAACTTTCTCTCTCCCCTCCATTACTCTTCTAAATACAAACACACACTATATGCATGCGGGTAGATGTAGGGTTGAAGAGCTCAGGCAAGAGAGATATGCAGAGTGAGATCAACAAAAGAGGAGGGATATAGGACTAAGCTGCAGTGAAAATAATATCAGCTGTTACAACACTAATGAACACCAACACAGAGGCAGAGTAGAGATAGAAAAGTACATTTCCTTTTTTTTCCGCTTGACCTCCTGCTGAGATTCAGAGGCTTTAATTCTCCTGGTGATGTTGGGATCCAAACAGCTACAGTGAATAAACAAGATTACCCATTTGGACATGCCAGTAAATCTTATCATATTGGAGCAGGGAAAGGGGGTGGGACACAGGACCAAAGCAATAAGGTTGACAGAGGCCAAGACACAGGCGGCCATGGCTGCTGAACACAATTCCTCCTTCAAACAAATCTTCCTCTTTCCTTGTCCAACTTACTGTAGATTTTGTTCATTGGTTGCAGAGAGACAGCGATGTTTTATGGTGTTGCAGCAAAAATGATCTGTCTTCATAGGCGTGAAGCATGCACTGTATCAAATGATATTCTCTGTCAGATATTAATCACTACTGGATTAGCAGGAAAGCTTCATTATACATCCAGTCACTTTTCTTTCTTTCCCCTCTTTCATGTTATTCAGTACTCAAAATATAAAATCTTAGCAAAATGGAACTCTCTGATGGTTGCCGCTGGGATGACTATGTCTTTTCTGAAAGCTGTACTTGAGTATGCTCTCACCAGTTTGAATCGGATTTGGGGAAGATAAAAGGGGGGAGTCTTTATTGGTCTCTATATGCTTTGAATCTCGCCTAATTGTCTTGTTGCTTGACATAAAGCGATATAGCACGGAAGCTTCTCGTTGTTAAGCAGCCTTGTGCCAGATTTGGTTCTTAGTCTGAGGCAAACAGAAGCTGTGCTGTGTTGTAGGACTGGGCACAGTGATGGCTGGGGGGCAGGGGGGCAGGGGGGGTGGAAGTAAGAGACGGCAGGCTCCACCAGACACGGAGGAAGTCGGTGGAGCTGTGCCACAGACCGGTTAGTCAAGGAGCAATTACTGATGCCATCATGAACGTCATGCCTCATCATGATGAATACTTGTGACTGAGATCATCGGAGGAAGTATTTACGGGACCATAACCTATAAATAAGATGATTACAATTGCAAACATAATGTGGACTGTGGGTGGAGGGATCTGGGCAAGAAACACCATGGTGCTAAGCATACATGACAACAACAGTGATAAAGGATTCAGAGCTTAGGAGAAGGACTGATGTTGGACTTGCTACCACAATATATTTAACATGAGCATACAAAAAGAGGGGAAAAGAGAAGAGCTATTTTTTTCTTCCTCTGTGAACAGACGCTGATCTTCTCAAATCCCTGTGTATCTCATATTAAATCTGTGTGTGGTGGATTAAAACCTGTTGAAACACACACACACACATATATATATATATATATATATATATATATCTCACAGAAAAACATTTTGGAGGACTGCCAAATCCTCAATGTGGTAACCAGCCTTTAAACATTGTATATTTAGACCTGTTTTGACACAACTTTGACATAACTAGGAATTCTTTTATGACAATACCGATTTTTATGTATGACCTTTGCATCAGATGCATGGTAAACAGATAATTCAATTCACAATGCATCATGAACCATTTAGATAAGTGTGAATATATAAACATATGAATATGAAACATATTCACTTGGAACTTTTAGATCGTCCACATCTACAATGCTACTTAATCCCCATTCTGTGCAGTTTGTCTCTCCCACTATCCATTAGGGCAAGCTCCTTTGCCCCAGCATCCTTCCAAATCCTTTTTTTTTTTCTTTTTATCCTTTCACTAAAAAATAAAGATGGATACAGATTCTAAATGATTTTCTACATCACTGTCAGCCACATCTTGTCACTCTCCCTTACTCATGCTCTCAATGACTCATTCACTTTTTAAAAACAATTTTCTTACACTGCATAATTTTTTAAGCCTGCCTTTGTACTGCTATTATTGTATAATAACATGCATTCATGTTGTTTCCTGCTGTGAAAATAATAAGGAAAAATTGTCTCTGAATGACAACGTGAGGGGCAAAAACAACAGCATATTCCTTCAGCAAACACAGCAGCTAAGACATGTAAATATTTTCCTAGCCAGAGAAATTAATAAATAACCAGCTATTCCTTCCTTACCACGTGTTCTGAACACCTGCTAGATGCTGCAGACCTGCAATGTCCCAACCTGTGATGTTTTCATCCCACAAATACATAGCAGCCAGGTGAAAATGGTGTTTTCTCCTGATTCCACCAGGAGACTGGGCTCAATCCACCAAAAGAGCTAGCAGCTGTTTTCTGCAAGCGAGCAGAAGGTTTGAGAGCCACCGAAGTAATGAACATACCAGATTGGAGAGACTTAGACTTTCCAAAACCTACTTAGAATATTTGTATAGATATCAGAAATGTGGTGGTGGTAATTCTCAGTCAGCCCCCCCCACACCGCACTCCCTACCCATCATTCTCTGTATCTTTACCTTTTGATCCCAGTCAGAGAAGAATGATGAAGGAAAGCGACAGGAAGAATCAGACAGGTAGATAGAAATAGGTGGAAAGACTGCGTGTGTGTGAGAGAAATACTGAGTATGTATGCACTTTGCATTTGATTTTACATATTTGATTTTTGCATGAAAACAGTACTAGTATTGCAGATATGTTCCAAATTGAGTCATTTGGATGTCATGTCACATGGCCCTTCTTACATATTGGTGCCATACAACAGTAAGATACTATGAGTGTGTGTGCGTCTGTATAGATTTTTTTGTTTGTGAGGGGATTGGGGGTTGAATGAATTGAGCTGTTTTGATACAATGATACAATCACTGATCCAGTCTTGGCAGGGAGAATGACCATGCTTATTGAATAGCTGCCTGAGTGCTCTAATGAGGTAATATTACCACACCAAATGATGAAAAATTCATGTTACAAGTTGGTGTTGGTAGAGACAGCTCCCAGGAATTTCATTTGCCGTTTGATATTCTTACTTGCCAGCTCAGCAGGCACTATTGTATGATTGGAACAGAGAGAGAGGAAAAAAAAAAAAACACACTTAGGGCTGAAAGCCCAAGCTATTACTGTGAATAGCCTGTAGACACGGAACACAAGAGGAAAAGTGTATTTGTGTGTGCATGTCGGTGCTTTGTGTATGAGTTAATATACTGTAAGTGTGTGTGTGTTTGTATATCTGTTGGCAAGAGTGTGTGAAACACAGGGCAGCGCAGGTGAAGGAATGCATACTGAATGCTAAGTGATCATCCTGCCCATCTCATTGGCAATGGAGAGCTTGTACAGCTCTGATAAGGGCATTTATGGAAAAGTCAGCACAGCTTTATCTCGTCATTGCAGGTTAGATCACAGATAAAAGGATTGGACTCCAAAAAGTAAATGAAAAAAATCAAGCCTGAGATAAGAGACCAGCTTCTAAGCTATACCGGCTTGCTTCAAACTGGAACTGCGTCGTGACTGCTCATCACTATTGCCCTATCACTAACCAAGGGCTCTGTATGGGTTCACTAAGACCGCCGAGGACTGTTCAGATAACATTTTCTTGGAGAAGCTGCTGATGGTAGATTGTAGTGCCTATAGTTGTCTTGGGCTGAGTTTTGAAATCTCATGCAAAAGAGTTTTTTCCTCAAGGCTACAGTGGAGCAATAATCCTCGGTAACATTTTGCTCGTATGTAAATTCAGACAGCTATACCTTCAAAGCATTTAATCCCTCTACACCTTTTTTTTTTTTTTTTTTTTTTAAATTCTCACCATGCACTGTGTTTATTTCCCTTCCTTGCGCTTCTCTGCATCTGGTTTTTTTTTTTCTTCATCTCTTTGATGCAGTCCTTCTCTCATCCACCTCAATTTATGCTTCTGAACACCTTCTTTCTCTTTTTCTAATGTCTCATCCTTCTCTATGCCCCCAAACCTCTATGTCCCCCCTTTCCTCTATTTGTCAAAATAAGGCTCCAGCAGTGGACCCTTGGGGTGATGGTGATGGAATGCATTTGGGGGGCCAGCAGCTTTCTCTCTTCAACCTCCATGCAAAATCATCCCAATGGGGATTCACTGGATTCTGTTTACAACACTGACAGGGGTACAAACACCATGGTAACACCGCTGCTCTCCCTAAAACCCTTGGCAGATAGGTCCATACAATCACCCCAAGTTAAAATGTTTTACTTGTGGAAAAAGCTGAGGAGAGAAAAATTGGCTGAAAGTGTGCTGGCACATATCCAGTCACAGTGGAAGTGTGTTTTTTTTTTTTTTTTTTTTAAATTCCTGTTTCATGTTTCTTGACTTCGAAATTAAATTTATAAGCAGAACAGAATGAAGGATGCCTTTATGGTTGCATAAACACATACTGTACACATAAATCCTACTGGAATCAAGTCATGCACTGTACGCACAGTGCAAAAGGAACAACAAAGAGCTCCCAACAGAAAATCAAGAATGCACACTTGCACGCAGGCATAAAAACTCTCACACAAACTCAACACTGTCAGGAATTGCTGCCTTTTCTTGCTGGCAGTGTGCTCAAGAGATTAAGCTCAGGGTAATTTATAGTATTTTTGGTGAGACTAAATGCCTTAGCCAGGTTTGCATTTAAAAAACCAATTTATTGATTTCCACTGCAGGATTTTTGTGGGTGTGTGTGCGTTTTGCAGAGTGACCCTGACAGTTAAATATTCATAAGCCATTAAAAATAAAAGATGCACATTTTGTACATTTGACCCTTTGTTATATACAGCAGAGGCTATAATCTGTTCAATCCAGAATACTGTCCCACTCAGAGGTGAAGCGGGCAGAAAAACACCATTGGTGTTACCGCATGTTCAGTGTTGATTAGAGCTGGATGAAAAGGACGGCAATCTCTTCATTTGGCAGATAGAGAGCCACACAAATATCTTCACAACATTATGCTGTTGCTGTTGTTCCAAAAAAAAAGCAGTTTTTCTCTCCAGATTCAGAAAATTGCCTTCCATTATAGCATTTAGATAAGATAACTGAAGAATACAAAATGAAAATTAAGAAAGCCATAAAACCTTTAATTAAGACATGGATAAGTTTGAGAAGAGAGAATTGGAGTGTATTCTTGTACACCCCTTTATGGGGAATGAGGGAGATGAAGTACGATGTAGAAAGCAGGTGAAATGGGAGAAATAAGTGGAAAAGTGATTTTTATTCCGTTGGAAGAAAAAAAAAAATCTAGATCCTCATTCAATAATGAGTAATTTGTTAAAATTTGTTACTAAACTGGTCATTGTGTGTCTTATTTAGTTCTAAAACAAGCTTTTCACGTCTGCCATTGCAGGACAGAGACTTGCTGGCTCAGTGTGGGTCCCTCCATCTTGAGAAATTATGCATTGGCTGCAACGCTCCCTGCTGAATCCCTGCTGGGGCTGAGCGGCGTTCTGGGATGCAACCCAAGTCTAATCATCCAATACAAGTTTAAAAGTGGCCACGGGTAGTTTTTCCTGTCGTGGGGAGGAGCGGACCACCATGAGGGGCCCCTGCAGAAACACTGTGCAGAGGCAGTAGGCAGCTCTATCCAACTGCCCTTCCGTAAAGCAGAGCAGGTAATGAAAGGCACAGATAAAGTAGAGTGATCTGCCTGCAGGACGAACCAGTTTTGATTAGTGCTTGTATACATTCTAAGTGTGAGCATGTGATTTGTTTTAGGAGTCATGAAATCAATCACGTCGCATACCATTTGCTCAAAATTTGGAGCACAGAAGCATCTCACCCATCTCGAGCGTCTTTTATGCATGATGTGACCACTAAATTTATTCTGTGTCACCATGCAAATATGTGCACGTTTGCATAATCAGGAAGCTAATTTGTCTGTGCCATGGGTGGTGCCTTTTTAATGCTCTTCCAATGCCATATTAATGACCTTACACACTAGAAAACTGAGAAAGGGTTCAAAGCATCATCAAACACTGGTTAATGTACCAAAGTCTCAGTCACAGCTCCTCAGTGGGTTTTGATCTGAACCTATGTCCAGCACACACAACTGACTAGGCTCAGAGGGATTTGGCTCTGACTTGTGATGAGTCCAGATCAGGATATAGTTTTAGTAGGTCATGGGTGTAGAGCTTGTGATATTATAAGTGAGCGGCTACATTTATAGATATACAAAAGTCACGTTATACTTGATAAAGAAAGAACAAATTGAAACCAAATAAAGATATTTCATAGCCATCAAAATAGCCAGCTTGTCCCCGCCAGTCTAACTGCAGAGAAATAAGACAAGAAGCAGCACTTCTCTCCCGTCTCCTCTCTCTTTATCCTCTTGTCATTTACTCCTGATCCCTGATTTCTTTTGTAAGCCGACTTCAGTTGGATATCCCTGTAAATACTTGGAGATTCGGTGAGGTTATCACCCCTGAATATGCTTAATTACATGCAAGTCTGCGGATAACATGGATGTGTGTACGCTAGATTGGTTAAAAACACATGTGAAGATGAAAAAAAAAAAAACAAAAACAAAAACACAAAGATATTGGACAGATGACTCAAGACAGCTCATGTAAGTTTTCAGCCCATCAATCAAAACAGTGATGAGCTACAAACTACAAAGAATATTGCTCTCAATACAATAAGTCTTTCTCTTATTTATTATTATTTTTTTTTTACACTGTTCCTATTCAACAGTGACTGGGGTTGGAAATTGAAACTGAAAGACTTTGAAATGGAGCGCAACACAACCCATTTCCATCCACAATGCACTCACATCTTAACTAACTCCAAACACTGACTGTTAAAGCTGAATGATGTTTCTACGTCGGGGTACCTTACTTGCTGTGGTGTGTGCCGCCTCTGAAATGTAATTATAGCACACATCAGGGCTATGAGAGAATTGTAGCAACAACACAACACTCAGACCTTTTCCTTGCTGTTCGTTAGTCTCCATCACAAAATCAGTGAGAGATCATAAACACAATTACTTCATGTAAGCACAACCATTCCTGATGATATAGAACATGCCATCTACTGCTGCGGTGGTACAGTCAGTAGTTAAATTTCAGCGCTGACCTGTAGACAGACCTATACAGTAGAGGAAACCACACTATGACGAGTGCGGCAGCATTGCAGCGAAACATCATTCAGCCTTGTGTTTGATAAGGTGAGGGATGGAGCTGCTCAGCTGAAATGGGCATTTTCACCCCTACAAATTATTTTACTCTTTCAGTGACTTCCGATCTTTACCGTAGCAACGCTGACATATGGAGCTGTGCAAGGGAGAACGAAAAGAAAGTTAATCTGCCCCTGATTCCCATGGCTTGGCCACACTCCCCCATTTTAATAAACTAGGTCACAACTAAGCAGAGCCAATCTAGGAGAAGAAAAAAGCCCCAACAACTAAAAATAAAAAGTGTGGTACAAAAAAGGGAAGAAAACAAAAACAACATTAAAGAATCAAAATTGGATCTCTTTGTTCTGAATTTGGATCATTCACAACTTAATTCTTACACTGCTGTGCGAAGGGGTGGAAACTGCTTCCAGGCCAAGAACACCATTGTCTTTGGACTGGATAATAAAAGAAGAAAGCCTTGCATAGCCTACAAACACAAGTCAACCCACAGCCTTACACAGGAACACGGAGCTGGCATAATCCACTATAGACATAAGCTGCAGGGTGTAATTGAAGCTGTGCTGACAGCAGTGCAAAAGACTAAACACAGACACAATTGAAGGAGGGTGAAAATGGCAGCAGATGGCACTTTTCTCTGGCTTTGTGATGGAGCGAGAAGGAGCTTGTGTGTAGTTTTTCCGGGTCATCTGTTTAGCTGAAAATATGATGGAACTATCCTCCATCATCATCACTGAAAACATAACAGTTAGGATTATGTCTTTCAGACCACTGGCCACCTCTCAACTTCCCCCCGCTCCTCTCCTTTGCCGCCACTTTGTCGTGGCAACCCTGCAGGCATGCTGTGTCTCCCTCTGAACTGAAAAATTGTGCAGCACCTTGGATGTCTCTCTCGTGGGAACGGGGACGAAAAGAAACCCTAAGAGCAAGGGAAAGAATTAGCGCAGGAGAAGCAAAAGATGGGATAGATGGAGGAAAAATGAGTTGTGTTTTCATGTTCACAGGCTGTCCTTTTGATGTACATACCAAAACAACCTGAGGCCCACAGCAACCATTCCCAGTGGCTAGCATGACAGTCGACTTGGCAGCCACTCTGTACGCTTGAGACTCCACTCCGCCTCTATTCCCGCCCTGTCCTGACATGCTCACCAGCATCTCCTCCCTATCCTCTCCCTTCATGGCGTCCCACACATCCCACTTACCCATCCCACCATCTCACACGCCAAAGCACATTTGGCTCCCCAGGACCAAGCTTTCCGTTTCTGCCAATCAGTCTCACTATGATGCCAATGGTTTTGGAAACAACTCTGTACCATAAAACTGGCAAACCGTATGCAACAGAGAAGACTGCCTGCTGAAACTTAACTTTGTAAATAAAAACGAAAGGCAGGGTGAATCCTCTTTGTGTCAGAGATCTCCACTGGATCGATGCCAATAAAAAAATAAATAAATAAATGAATAACACACACACACACACAAAAAAAGAAGAGCGAGGGCGAACAATGGAGGGTACAGACCCACATTCAGCAGCATTGTACCAGCACAGCTGCATCCAAACACATACAGACACTCAGAGCACAGTATTATTCAGTTTTATTACTAAATTCATAACAATGATAAAGCCAGTGCAGAATAAAAATAATTACAACAAAGGAAAGAATACTAATTAAGATATGGATAATCATTATATGCACACATGGCCAGCAGTGTTGTGATCATCACTGTTGTATTTTTATTGTCTTTCATCTCTGTTAAGAGGTGATGAAAATCAATGGCAGTCTCTCCCTGAGGCTTGGCAACCGACAGCAACCAACTGAAGAGAATGGAGATGGCGCTCTCCTTTAACACACACACAGCCGGGCACATCCACATGTGTACTCTCGTGCTGTACGGACACACAGGCACGCGCACGCATGCGCACACACTCACAAGCTTCTCTCACCACTGGCTGCTGCAGAGGGAGATTGCTATCAGGGTGAGGCAGGCTTTTAATTGATCTTGGTCACAGTTTAATGTGAGGCAAGGATTAACTGTTATCGGTTAAAGGGAAGAGGGAGAGGGAAGGGTTTGGGGAGGAGATATCACTGTCCCTGACGTTAAAACCCGCCGCCCTTGATGACAGGAATTCTGTGATGTGACCCACAAAGATGTGAGAAGGCTGCTGGGGAAGTGCTAGGCAGCAGAGAGACATCAAGCTGAACTTAATTCCAATTTCCCTGTGACGTTTTGGGCCAGACCTTGGTTATTTCTGCCCTGCGAGGAGCAAGGCGGGACAGAGCTGATGCCAAGGTTTGGCCTGTGCTATTTACATCCATAACTTGTTATTAAGCCTTATTGGGGCATTGAAAGCATGAAAGTGAGGCAAGTTTGATTATTGGCAGGTGAATCATCAGAGAACTAAGGGGGCATAAAGAAGAGATTGGGAAGAGGTATGGGATTCCTTCTGCATTATACTTACACATTACTGACTCCAGAATCGGAGTTTCTGCAGTCTTTGCAATTCCCTGCGGTTCAGTAACAGAGGATATAAATAAGATAGAGGGCAAACAAGGGCAACATTAATTGCACAGGTTCAAAACAGAGCAGTGTGTATGGTGGCCACCACAGATCAGCCGAGGATGGATATAACTTTTTAGTTTTGTTTTGTTTTGGGTTTTTTTCAGCCACAAATTTCAAAGAGTGCTTTTGCTGTAGCTTAAATGCCAGAACAACATGAAAAAAGCAGGAGTGTGCCAGTTGGTGGAGCTTCAAACTGAATGAGGGAGAATTAACATCACAGCTGAATAGGGATAGCTGCTTCGATGTTTTTGGGTTGTTGTTTTTTTTTTTCCTTTCAACCAAAGAGAACATTGTGAAATTCCTAATCAGACCAAAAGAAACAAGGAACTGACAACCAGAGGTTGAAAACAACACAGAAAGCAGAAAAGCTACAGTATGGCAAAGGGTAAAACAGCTTTCATGCTCCCTTCCAATGAATTTGTGGATGGTATGGAGCTATGCATAGTTTTGCTCAAGTGTATTTCCTTGATAGTACAGCCTGGCAGCTTCAGGGGGTGTAGACAAGCAAAACAAATCTTCCAAGCCATGAAGCTGTTGCTTCTTCTGCTTCTCTTTTCTCATTCAGCACTCTCCACTGACAGTAGACTATAGTTCAAGAGCCTCTTAACAGTCTCCCTCACCCCACTCCACCCCCAGCCGCCTGCTTTTCTCTGAGTTCCCAAGACAACACTTAACCCAAAGGATGGATGAAAAATCAGAGACAGCAGAATGTTCAATATCTCCACAGAGGATCCAGTAAATGAGACGGAATTTGATTTGAAAGTGTTGTGTTGCATTAGATGCATTTGTAACTTTGTTGTTGAGATGCTCAATACAGTATATAGTAATAGCATCCTCTGCAAGACATACTGAGAAATCAGAGAAGAAGCAAATCAAGTCCTTTTCTTATCCTGACCTCCTGATCCACAATGTATAACATGCTAAACTATGATTGACATTCTATTGATTTCCATTTTGTATAAGCTAATTAAATTATTGTTTTATATCCTCCAGTATGAAGCATTATAATGTACAGTCTTACACACACACACACTCACACTTACACACACCTTTATGAGCACCAAACATCCCTGTGCCCCAACTCATTCAGGGCCATAAAAACATATTTATGAGAGCATCAGGCCATTGAGCCACAGCAATGTTTGCCATTTTCTCTGCGCTCTATGATTCCATCCAAGCATCAAGATTGATTCTGAGAGCGCCTACTGTGTCACCCTCCATAAGGAATATGTATAATTCAACAGCCTGTTTTTTTTTTTTTTTTTTTATTTCTTCTCTTTCTCTTTCTTGTTCTCTTTTTTTAATAAACATACACTCATACTATTACCAGCCTTCAGCAACAATGCCATGCAAAGAAAAAAGAGGATTGTCTGGTTGGGGGACAGAGCCAAGTAATAGTGTGTGTGTGTGTGTGTGTGTGTGTGTGTGTGTGTGTTGGGGGGGGGGACTCAAGTCCCATGTTGTTCTTCATGCGGAGACACTAACAGACTGTCACATGGTGGGACAGTGCCAGCTGAAAGATCACCAACACCAATCCTGCCTGGCAATTGTCAACCTGTCATTTCTAATGGCCACGGTGGGCCAGATGCTCACAAAATAGGCAGGGCAGTCAAACATATGCACGAGCCCTGTTTTTTTTACCTGAGCCTAGTAGGGAAACCACTGCTGTGCTGTTGTGTCTGTGACTGTGTGTCGGCACTTGTGTGTACTGTAGCCTTTAGGGAGAACAACTGACTGTGCCCGGTATAAGTGGTGATTCTTTGAGGAATTGTGTGTGCGCATGCGTGCATGAATGAATGAATGAATGAATGAATGAATGAATTGGTACATGCACATGCATTGCACGTGCGTTTCATGGGTCCAGTAAGTGTACATTTCTGTCAAGCACCTTCTCTGCAAGGGAGGGCTCACTGGGCTAGGCAGGACTACAGTCATTACATCCATGCTCTCGCACAAGCAGATGGCAAAACAGATGATCCTCACTCATCTCACTCATGACCATCCATATTTATTTCATGGTTGCTGGCCCACAGACTCCCCATGCCTATCACTTCTCCATGAGTGCCTTGGCAGGGAGAGGGCTGCTGATGCACACAAGTGTTTGGAAAACAAAATAGGCATGAAAAAGGAAGCAAGAGAGGAAACAAGTGAGCGCAAACACAAAATAAAAAACAAAAAGGAAAACAATAGCGCTCACCGATGGTTGCCCATCAAAGCTGTTAAATAACTTCACATTGATCAAAAACAGCAGCAAATCCATGTGTTGTTGTGAGCCACTGTTCAAGAGTAAGGCTCTGGTCGATGCTGGTTGATGTGATTTATACCGCTTCTTGGAGTGCCAATAAATGAACGGTCTGATTGGCCCATTGTAGAACTGGACAGAATGGCTCTTCAATCACTGCCTTTGATCTGCTACTTACTGGGGAAATGAGCAGCCTAGCCTATAAGACAAACTCACAGAAAGCCCAATACATTACCATCCAGTCCCCTGGAGCTAGGCCAGAGCTAAAAAGCCCAAATTGGTCCGCACCATCGCAGTTTAATGGAACTTTGTATGACAAGAAGCCATTTTTAAATCCACTTGACCAGCTCCATGCAGACTGTATGACATAACTTCCACGTATAACTTTTGCTGACGTAGGAAAGTTCGAGCTTTTACCTGGAATCCTAATTGTTATATTTTGTGTGCAGATGTGTGAATTAATAGATGGATTAATTCTGCCACCATCATCAAATCTTACCTCAGCCTTCTGCTCACCCATTTCCCTTTCCTCTCCTTGCTCTTTTATTGTGGATGTCTCAACACATACTTCTTGGCCTTACTAGATCTGGCAGCAGTCTAGGACGATGGATGAAATTTAGGTTAATCATTGGAAGTGACACAGAGGTGTCCCCCAGGGACAGTGGCTGAGTGAGCAACTCAATTAAGAGCAAACAGTCTGAGACAGGGCCACCCATGCAGGCTTGATCTCTGTATGCTTTAGGGGATAGGAAGGGATATCTCAGCAATGTCTTGCCTGCCCTCTCTTTACTCTCCTTGGGCAGGCAATGGATTCAGCACTGGCACTGGCAAGGCTGAACCAGCAGGCAGAGTGACCATGTGGTCCAGTTACTCTGTCACAGATGATTCACCATAACTGAGAGGGGGGCTTCAAGCAGGACATGTGACACACACTCAGATGAGTGGGCAGCAGCTTTGTTCCATTATCAGTCAGCCATGGGATTCGGGGAACAGGAGGGTGGGGAGCAGGATAAGGAAGGAAGAGAGGGAACGAGCCACCATTTCACTCCTTCCCTCCCTCCCTTTTACTTTAGCCAGACTCAGAGAGGGGCCTGTGGTAAGGTTAGTGATAAGGGCAGCTTGTAGCCATATTGTTAGCAGGGTTATAGAAAGAGCCAAGAGGCTCAGAATAGATAGCTGGCTCTATCAAGGCTAAGAAAGGGCCCTTGAGTCTAAGTGCCATCATTTTCAATAGCAACGGGCAAATAAAAACACCTGGTGCCTCTGGTACAACTTTGCTACTGATTTGTTTAACCCAAGGACAGAGGACAGGTGAAATACAAAAGAGCTGTGTTGCCAGAGTAACACAGGAATATGGTGCTCCTTTTTACAGTTTTATCAAAAATTGTAGTAAGATTCACAAATGAGAAACACTTTTGCTGATTATGAAACACTGTATATTTAAAACACATAATGTTTAAAAATAAAAAGTGTGCAGTTTAAATGGGCGTGTGTATTAGCATATCAGTAAAAGTTGTTCAAGCTGTTTGTACTCAGGGCTGGCCAATATGTGGGAAGATGCTATACGGTCAACTGTCAACTGTCTTGAAAAGAAAACAGCGGACATGAGACGAGCATGCAAACAAAATATCCACCAGAGAATGAACTATAACTACATGGCTCAGGGGCACATGCAAAGGCTGGTATAAGGGCACAGTGTTTTTAGAGTGGAGGATGGGCAATTGGTACACTTATGACCTCTTTCATGGTTCCACTCAGGTTTTTACGGTGTAGCTAAACCAGCTGAAAAAGTGAATTTATTCCTTTTCCACTGCCAATCCTTTTTCTTCATCTTTTCACGATGAGGACACACTTAGCTTCAAGGAGCAAAAAAAAAAAAAAAAAATCAAAACAACACACAGACATAGGTGAGGAGAAGTGAGCCTCTAGCTGCTGTGTAAACTGCTAAAACTGACCTGTCACACTTCATCTCCAAGTTGGTGCTCCCCTAAAAGTCTTTGTGCCACTCTGAGACACTTTGATTGGTGATTGTGTGTTTTAAAAAGCTCTAGCTTTAGCTCACTCTCAGAGGAAGGTACAGACACTGTTATTGGACAGTGGACAGTCCTGGATCTCTGCTGTCAGAGATGTTTCAGGAAGAAATGCAACCAAAATTAGCAGGGGTCGTGTTTGTATTAATTCACATCAGACCTGGAGCGATAAATACGTGTCTCTAATGTGGAGTGATTCAAGCCAGGAATGAGCCAAGATTTTACCGACAAAATCCAGATGTTAGCTGGTCTTAGCGGGATTTTTCACCAGTAAAAAAATACGCTTTACAGGAGCGACTTGATTCAAACACTGATCCTCAACCTGAGCACCTCATACTTTGAAAATAATGATTTCTGTTGTTTGGGCACATTTTGGCGTGAATAAAAATAACAGGGGAAGAAAAGATGCGAGTAAATCAAATGCAAACACTGCAGAAAAAATATTTCAGTGACCATAGGCAACATCACTAAGTTGTTCATCATTTAGTGGAAAATGACAGTGCTGAATATGCAAAATGTATGACTCAAGGAAGACACAGATAAGTGCCAAAGTAATCATAATCTGGATAAAAGTTAGGAGTAATCATGATATTGATTTGGAGACTTACCACCCAGCCCTTTCTCCATTACATCATATCTTTTCATCATCTGTACAGCCATAATATTAAGTTCTTTAGTGTGTAGGCGAGACTCTTGGGAGCATTATCAGGGCTCTCACACCCATTACAGCCATAAACATGCTCACAAAGTAGCGCTCCACAGAGGCAAGAACCATGAAGAAGGCCGCTGTCTGGGTCTGGGTCTTTTATGTACATCTTGTAAATTAATCTGCTTAGGCTCTTTGCTTGGGTCAATTCCCAGCGCTCAGGCTATCCGAGTAGAAGGATAATGTAAATAAGAGACATTTCTAACATCATTCCTCTTGTTTTTAGAAATTTCTGCTCTGACATAATAGTCACTATAAGGACCAAAGTGCCACTCTGGCTTGTATTTTCTTTCACATCGATTTCATTTTTGTTGCTGTTCCAGAGGATTTTTAGTCAATAACACATCCAGGGTGCAATCAGGAAAAAAATTCTGTCAGCTAAGCAAACATTGATAACAGGGTTCTATATGTGCACCTAAATATGACCTGAGCCGGGTTTAGGTGTTCCTGAGTCAGGTTAGGACCCCACCACTGACAACCTAGGCTGATGTGTATTACAGTAACCATGATTTGATTACAAATTAAATATAGAATATACTGTAATTCCTTAATCCCAAATTTTGTGAGTATACGCAGGTAGAGCATTGCACCAAACTGAGACCCATATGGACAAAACCTTTAAGAACAAAGCAGTAAATGCTGTCCCTCAACAAACTGCATTACCGCTGTCAATCACCCACACTCATGAGGACTGTCATCTCTGATCTCATCCATCATGTTCTAGTATCATCGGCACACAAAAAAAATAAGTGTTTGGTTAGTCTCGTTTCTGCGGTGGTTGCAGAGGGGTTGTGGTGCTTTGACCTGTAGTCTCTCCAAAACTATAATGAGCCTCATGGCTCTCCCAAATGAATGGCGTGGGAAGCCAAGGTTCAGTCTCTTTCCCCATAATGAGCTTCCATGCTTTCAACAAAATGCCGCAAGGCTTTCTTACCCTTTTTAATTTCCACCCCAACCAAACTAATTCCAGTATAAGAAATAACTACGGACAAAAACCAGAGTTCAAATATGCAAAAAGCCTTAAGCCTGATCATGCACACCAGTGCGTGAAATAGTGAGCATAAACGATAAGAAATGCAACACCAGCTGACATTTTGAGGTTAGCGTCACTCTACTCTTCATCTCAGGCTCCTCAGCATTGCTGATAAGCTGTGGTGGCTTTGACGGGGCACATTCCGTTTGTTCATGGAGCTAATTAAGGACGACATACAAAGCAACAAACAAAACAACATATCAGCTACATTAAATCTCTTCTGAAGGCACTGAGCAGTACAAACATGTCACTCACTCAACCTCCCACCCGCCACCACGACCGCCACCACCACCACCCCCGCCCTCGGGCTGTGGTATGCTTGCTGCTGAGGAGACAGAGAAGGTAGGCAGTGCAGTGATTTTGGCCATCAAACACGTCATCTTTCCTGAGTGGGCAGGGAACAGAGGTGGCCAAGGGAGACAGTTGTAGCAGCATACTATTGTATGATGGGTGAAGAAAAGGTGTGTGTGTGTGTGTGTGTGTGTGGGGCTGAGGGGAGCAGATAAGGGGGAAGACAGGAGAGAGAGGACAGTAACTCACAGCACAGGGACTTTTCAAGTGTGAGCCTGTCAAGCATGGACTCCTGTGACAGCCACGATGAACTCCTGGTGAGCTGCTATTTCCTCCACCATGGTCAAGATTACAGTGATTGTCCTCACTGCAAAGGCCACCCATAAAGCAGCAGACATAGATGTTTAGACAGACTGGGCCAGCATGACTGAAATACCTCTGAAATCAGCAAGCAAAGCTGTGTGACACCTGACTCTTCTGTGGTGAATTATGCAAGCAGGATTTTATGAATTAGCATTTCAAGGCCATTTGTCCATGCACCAGGGTTGGGAGTACACCTGAAGCATTCCACTTCCACAGGATAAAAATTTAGGTTTAACTAACACCGTTATGGGAAAGGTATATTCTATATTCCATATATATATATTTTTTTTTAACACACCTTTCTCATAAATAAATGTAAAATATTATATAAATTATTATGGTGCCCTGCTCAGGAGCGGGAATAAAGGCACTACTGTCATTTGCATTGTAGAGATAGACACCTGTGGAGCTTCCTCACCTTACTGTTTGCTGTTTAGAGGCAGAAACAGGGGTGAATGTGGCCCAATGGGATGAATAGCGAGCAGTGATGACTGCTGCAGAGGCATCGTTTCCCAGCGGAGCACTGTGGGATTGAGGGAGATCTGGGTTCTGGCCCTGCAGACTCTCAAACAGCCCCATAATGACAGCTCTCAGCAAGACTCTGATTTCATTGAGGCTTTGATGTGACCGCTAATGGCTGCTGACAGATCGGCTCACACCCCGCTCATCACGCTGCTTCTTATTGTATTTCCCCTGCCTCACTAGGACCGAGCTCAGGCTTTACCAAGAATTGATTTGATCTGACCTTTGCCAGAGTTGTGTTAAATCCACATTAACCCGTCAAGGATTAATGAAGAGAGGAGAAAAGAAGCTATTTGTTAAAGTGATTCAACAAAGATGACTCAAACTGGTGACATTAACTCTGAATGTGATATCTCCCCATGTACTATTACATTTCCCTGGTTCACTTCCTTCAGTAATCCACAGGATGTAGCTGTGCCTGTCTCCAGTCAGATTCACACAATGCCATGTTTGTTTAAAACGTGCAAACAGATGTTAGGGAACACTCAGCTTCTGTCATGTTGTATTATATTTCATGCCAGCCAGGGAAAAACACAGCCCATCATTTCATGCATGCATCCATACAAACGCAAACACACACACATATGTGCGTATACTCTGCCAAACTTGGACATGCAATGTTACACACGCCCTTGTTCCCACCGCCGACTGTTTGTTTATCTCTCTCCTACCCTGCTTGAGCTGTGGTCTGGCCAGCCAACCATAATATTTGCCATGTGGCAGTCACAACTGGTTTGGCTCTTCATTTGGCCCAGTCCATGCACATTGAGTTAACAGGTTTCAGCTGCAGTCAGGGCATGTCAACCCAAGAATGGACTAATCAATCATATTTCACTTCAAGCACACTCCAGCTAAACCACAACCTACCACCGTGCTCCCTCTCTCCTACAGTTCCTCCTTTCTTTGCTTTCTCTATGTCTCTTGAGCACATAGTGCGGGAAACGCTTAATGAATCAGACAAGCTGTTCACATGGACAATAATGAGCAGGTTTTGGTTGAGGGGAACCACAATTTCTAGTTTCCACTAAGGTACTTGAGCTAGTGTTACAACAATAATGAATAGTACCACAGGGATCTCTGTTAAATATACTCTTATTAAAAGGTCAGTGCTGCACCAGACTTGCACAAGGAGAAACACATAGAATATTTTATATGACAAACTTGGCCAAAATGAAGCGAAAAATCTTAAGTATGTAAACCTAAAACTATGTTTATAAATTCCTCCAAACTAAATTGGGTTATACAATGTAAACAATGAGAAAGCATATCTGTAGCATTAAGCCTCTTCAGAAGGCTTTGATGTATTCATGGATAAATTACCATACCCCCCCCCCCCCCCCCCCCCACACACACACACACACACACACACACTTACAAACACTTACACACTTACACACACAGTGGCCCTTAGGACAACATCTTAACTGATATAAATCTGCTTTACTCCAACTGGTCAAAATTTACTTATTCACATCACAGAGCTTTCAAGTGATCATCTATCAGCAAAACTAATCTATTTTCCTCTCAAAAGGGAGCCTTTTTCATTTCAATTCATGGGTCCACTTAATTTGAGCACAACCTGTTTTAATACAACACATATTATGTGGAACGGTTGTACCCTTGAGCAATGTACTTTACCTGCATTTCTCTGGTGCAAAGCTCAGCTTTGCAAATGGGTTCCAGAATTTGTGAGTCACTTGGGATGAAAGCCTGTGCCAAGCCATGAAATAATAACATTAATATTTACATAAGGTCTCAATTTCTCCTTCCTTTTATTTGTACCGGGTACAAAGATTTGGGAACGATGACTGATGATTCATGTAATCCATGTGTAGCTGGCTGTGCTTTTGTCGCACAACCTCAACTCACAGCCTTCAGTGTAAAATATGATTAAGTCACAGAGGTAATTGGGGCGTATCGCCGCGGAAGTTAAGTTAAGCATGCTGCTTTTGGTGTGGCAAGGGCATGATGAACTTCCTCTCAGATTTTATTTTCTCAAAACTGTTGTAATCATGATCAAGACAAGACCTGCTAGAACTACCAGGGATAATACACAACACACAAGAACTGGGGAAAGGGTTGAGGCAGGAAATACGGGAAGGAAGGCAACTGTAGAGAGCGAGTGGCCAGCTAATAATAGAGCTGATAACAGAGAGTAACCCAAACAATACGCAGACTAAATGCTTTAAATTTGGCTTGCAGGAAAATGAGTTCATCACTTGCTCATCTTTAGCAGACTCCAAGAGCTGGATGTGCCGATGAGGATGAAATATTCCCAATATTATTACATTTGGTAGATTTGTTTCCTCATTTTAATAGCCTCCAACAAGATTAAAGGATTCGTATAACAACTAATCCAGTTTTACGTTATAAAAATGATCTGAGATATATTAAATGCCAGTTGGGTGATTTCAGTGCTGCTAAAACATGTGCCATTTTTGGCAGACAAAGATAAATTGGTGCTCTACAGTTTAACAATCTTGACTACAGCCCTCCAACGCAATCTCAAAAGTGAAAATCATAATTTATCTTCACCACTCGACGAGGTCAGGAGACTAACAGGGAGCCTATGTGGTAAATCACACCTCCTCTTTGAAGCAAAACAACCTTTTCCTCATCCTCAAACACAATCTGCCCTATCTCCCAAGATGTCCCCAGTAACAGATGCTTAATCTGAACCTATCAGGAAGATATGAGGGAGTAGGGCGAAAGGAAACTGCTCTCCAGATGTATGAAAACAAAACAAGAGTCATGTTGAATAGCTGAAGTTATGATAGATCAGCAAAGAGATGAAGTGATAATCCAATTTGTTTTTACTTGGTATTGTCTGTGACAGTATTGATTTACTAGTGCTGGCCTATCTACTGCAGAGAAGTGAGGGTTGTAGGCTCATTTAGTAGGATGGAAAGGATCTATTGACCCCTACGACAGCTGAGGTACACTAGTAGATCTTAAGCTCCCTTTTTGGCCAAGCCTTTAGCTCTGAACACAAGGGACCTTTGTGTCTCTCTCTCTCTGTTGGCAGGCAGCTGTGGGCTAAGCACTCATCCATAGATCTACAAATTTGCAATTTTGAAGAGGTAGGAGCAACACCAGTCTATCATTTTAGCCTTTTCTCTTTTTCTAATCTTGGAAATCTTGGAAATGAATAACACTAAGTGTTGCCAGGGGAGGCTGATTATTCTAGCTGTGTATTTGCAGGGGAAATGCTGCCTGTCCTTTCTAAAGACAACCAAAGTAACAAGAGGAAAGGGAGTGGAAGAATGACGAACAGTAAGAGACAGTCAAATAATCTACAGAAATCTAATGGATTCATTTTACATTACAGTATGTCTAAATATTCATGCTTATGTGGAAGCACCATGAGATGATTATTGCAAATGTGAGCAGTTGTGATAATGACAGAGAAGGATACATATTTATGCTTACACTGAAAGGAATGCAATTCTCAGTTAGAGCATATGGGTATTAACTTGACATTTCTTTTTTACTTAAGTAGGGAATACAAGTATGCTGTAGTATATTTTGCCTATGTCTTTGCTTTATCCATGTCGAGCCATGACGGTATGTTGAATAAATGTGCCAAAGCCATTCCAGATGTTACATTTTAAATCATGTCATCTCCACTTAGTGTAACCATCCACAAATCCCATTTGTAGCAAACGCCCTTACAAAAGGTAGCCTTGCAGGGCATTTAGTGGGAACAGCAGTCCTTTATCCGCCCCCTTCCTCCATGCCACTTGGCTCCCCTGACCTTTTGTAAACCAAATGTGACATCCACTTTTTGAGTAGACAATTTGAAAAATAAGTGATGACCATTCACATTTTTAATTTAGGAGTTGATGAAAAATTAAGGAGGGCAAACTCATAACCCAAGTTTTTAAATGTCTTCAGCAGTCTGCCAACCTTTCCTACCCATATTTTCCCTTCCGTACCGTCTATCTCTTTTGCTGTCAGTCACTCGTCTACACACACATCTCCTGATCTTTCCTCCGTTTCCCCTGTCCCCTTCCTGCCCCATAACTAATCCTTTTTAATGCCTCTCACATAAACTGTGGGTCTGGCACCAGGCTGTCCAGCAACATAGGCTAACAGGAATAGAGTGAGAGGGGAGACAGGAGGTGGATTCTGAAGTTTTAACACAACAAGCAGCACAAAAGATGCTCCACGGAGCCTGTTTTCTTCCCTCATTTGGGACTTCTTCCATTATATTCCTCTGTCATCCCCTACTCAGCATAATAAGACCTGAAAGGTAGATAACTATTAATAGAGTTCACACAGCACTGCAGTAATATGGATTGCCCCGCAGCGCTGTGACTAAGTAGAACTGATGTCTCCTGTGACAAGCGCTCGTGTTGCTGTCATCCAGGACGAGCAGACACTCTGCATACATTACTGACTGCTGGCTTCCCCTCTCCGTCCCCCTTTTGGATGGCACCACAGCTGTCCCAAAGTGAATCCCAAATGAGAGGATCTGTCAGGGTTTGTTTGCTACAGGCCTTGATTTGATGCTATTACTCTGCAGATGGAGAGACTGGCTCAGTCTGAGGGAGCTGAGAGCTGCTGGTGGACAACACTTGCCTCAGGCCTGGCCTGATGGCTCTGAAGCATATTTTGAACAAACAGAGAGCTGAAACCGATAAGGGAGTAAAAACTGTTTTGACTTTCTCTGTTTCTTCCCTTAAAACAACATCCTCCTCTGATTCCTCAACACACCCTCATGTTTGTGTTGCAGAGGCCAAGCGACTACATCTCCCTCACATCTTTCTCTCATATCCTCCTTTAGCCAGATGTTCCTCATTCATTTTTCTCAAGCCCAGCTGCATATGTAAATAATCCATGACTTCTGCTGGATGGGCAGATTGGAGGATAATGTGTGTCTATTTAAGTAAGTGGCCTCTTCTTTTGCACCAAGGGTGTAGACCTGCTTTCGACTTTAAGGCCAGAGGTGATGAGGTCAGTCCTGAACCACAGTTCTGGCAGTGCCTTAGCACAGGTTGTCTAAACTGAGCAGACTGATTACATTTTAGCTGAGCTTACCTGAGCTACCTGTTCCAGGTAAAGTCAAATACCATGCAGCTCCTTTTTTAGTCAAGGCTTGCTGTATCATCCATCTGGTTTCAGGCCCCCAAAGCAAATCTTTGTTCTCTGTGGCAACCATCAACTGCACCGACCCAGAGAAAGACTGACAGCCAACCCGCCGAGGAGGTGTGCAGGCAAGTCGACAAGAACAATAACAAAACTGGAGTAAGAGGCAGAAAGGGGAATAGGACAGACCCTAATAATGGCCAGGCCATGGCTTGATATGCTATGAAAAGTGACAGTGGACAAGTCATCCATTATTTATAGCAGTGCAGAGCTGGTTTATTTATTTTTTTCAGCAGCATGAGCACCAAGGGATCATGGCACAAAACAAGCAGCCAGTCGTGGCCTATTCATGTGATTGTCAGCAGACAGTGAGGCAAACCCAGTGGTAAAGGAAGCTGTGGCTATGTTTGTGGCCTAGTATGGCCACTGCTATATCCAGGACACCTGCATCACCTTGACTATTATTGACTCTGTGTCTCTGTCCCAGTAATTGTCTCTTTTTCATGTCATAGACAGAGGTCAGTATCAACTGTAGAATGCACACAGCCACGCTATTGCTTGCCTTTAATTTGCATTTTCCATGGCATAATTAGGCTTTGATTTCATAAATGGACCTTATTGAAACACAATAATCAAATTAATAATATTGTTATTGGGCTGGCTGAATTACTGCTCCACTATCCTCACATATAGAGGACTCACAGTGGAATATTCACCATATAATCATGAACCGTTGAAAGCGCCAACTGACACATTCATCAGTGAGTGGCAGAATTGCTGATCTCAGTGTGAAACAGAAACAGCTAAATCTATGAGCATGGATCAGCAGAAATGGTCAATAGTTCTGTCCAGGCGACCGGATTGCTATCGTTGTCTCAGATATTTATCGTAGCTGAGAGGAGCAGTGTGTGTCTGGACGTCGCCTAGCACAGCAGAATGCCACGGACAACATTAGGGCATTTCTGGCACACAGGATCATGCATGACATCAGGAACAGATGTTGCACATGGCGAGGCCCATCAAGGGACAACAACTCTGCATCAGGGCATGAATATTTTAGACAGCTTACTGCTGTATTTATAGTCTAAGTCAGAGCTAGGCTGGCCAAGGAGTCAGTCAATCTGATCTTAAATTTTGAGGATGATCACTTCATGGCACAGATGAATATCCACGCACGACTTTGATGAGATGCTGGCTTTCAAAATGGAGCAGAGGGAAGTTAGCCACACTGAGTTCTTGTGCCTTTTTTTTTTTTTTTTTTTTAAACAAAACTATCTCTGTGACTATTTCTGTGAAAATTAATTATCTTTACCTTTGCAAATGTGCAGTTGTGGACTTTACCACTGCGTGAACCAATGAGCAGGGGAGTCATGACTACTGTGATGTCAGACTGCAGATCTTTTCTATAAAGATACAGTTCAATATCAACATTCCTGTAATCCACACCCTTTTCCAAACACTGCTTGAACCAGAAGCCTCAACCTCTCCTTGACCCCTGAGGAAAAGAATCCCTGAACCAGATCCCCAAGGAGACTTTCATTACAGACAAAAACAGAATCCATGGGTGGCCAGAGTCATATTCTGATATTAGGGCAGAGGACATGGATTTGATATGAGCCTAGAAATAGTCCTATAGACTGCAGAGTGAGCCCCAGGTCCACTTGGAGCTTTAATGGCCCTCCTCTTGCTCGTCAATCACACAAAGAAAATGCTTGATTGCAAATTTCTAACCAGCGCTGTGGACTGACGTCATTTTGCTGGAACGGGGAGAGAGAAGACAGGTTTTGAATTGCCAGCGAGCTGGACAGATGGATACCACTGCCTAGCAAAGGTATATGTCCTCATGAGTTATGAGCTTGTAGCAGCATTTAGAGTTATGGTTGACACAGATCAGCTCAACATTCAATATCACAATTACAGTAAAAGGCGGTGTAATGTTTCTCATATGGATGGCAGCATAAACCTTAGACCCCTGGAGGTACCCAAATACTGTACCATGGACATGCATGACTATGTGTAGAGTACTAATGTTAATATTCATCAATCTTACGGGCTACATTTCAAGTCCCAAAACCAAGTCTATTCATTGTGATACAGATTCAATTAGAGGGAGATTTTTTTTGTGTGCTTTTAACAATGTGGGATGATCACTTTATATGATTACAGAAAATATGTAAGGAATTGATTTCCATAGAAAACTATGCAGCTTTCCCACAGCATGAAGAAGTTGTGAAACAAAACAAAACTCACATTTCTCAACTTCTAGCTCGCGCTTCAGCAAGTTTAGCTCTGAAAGCAATTCCCTTCTTTTCCTGTGGTGGATAATGAGGTTGATTTTATTCAGTTTAATATTCATACAAACTAAACACATGGTTTGTGTCAGTATGAATACATTTTCTTTCACTTGAACGTTAGATCTGCTTTCCAGTCAGACAAAAGGGAAAAGCAAGCGATTGTAATTTTAAGGCCCAGCATGCTGTTCACCACCACTGACATCTTTTTTTTTTTTATTGACCTTAGGTCAAATAAGGACTGGGATAATATTTTGTTAAATTATTCTCATTTCTCTGTGAATCACATTTCCATATATCTCTACTTCATGCTTTATTTATTACCTCCTTACAATTACCATGCAAACGACATCTTAACTGTCACCCCTTTCTCCCTCTGAACAGTTTAGTAAATATCAAACCATATTTATTATTAATAAACCCACAGCTGAAAACCCCCTTTTTATTTATAAATTATTCACACACTCAAAAGCTTAGGGAGTATGGGCGCCCTCCATTTGATGCCACGGAGGCCAGCATAATTAAGACTACTGGCTCAAGCTGATGCTGGTGCATGTATCATCTGTTTTCCCCCTTATCTGCCTGTCCATCTGTGTGAGCCATAGGAGATCATACATTTCAATCCCAGGGTTGTCCCCGGTGACAGACTTTCCACAGTGGATGTTGATTTTATTATCACAGCACAACTACTTGAGTCACCCTGCTGTTTTAGTGCTCATCCAAGCCCCCGCCTTCAGTCACTCAATGATGGTCTGACACGTGCACACTACAACCTACAAACACAGACACACACACGCAACCAAAAACTAAACCACACTTTTCTTTTGATTACCCTCTCTATACATTCAAGCACCCACACACAACCTAAATTGCACTCTGACATGCAGCATATAAAAACAGTGATCTATCTATTCCTGCGCACGCAAACACAGAAACGCTCACACACTCTCACATACACATATTCAGGAACACTCATTTACCCACATGCTCACTCACACTAACCTGGGTTGACTCCCCAGCTGTGCAAGCTGTTTCTTCCATCAACATGTGTTTACTGGCAGGGGACCCTTATGTTTGCATTACAGGGAGGCAATAAACAGAAAAGCCAACCCCCCAGGGCTTGAAAACTACTGGGGTTTTTTCCCCAGTTTTTTTTTTTTTTTTTAGGGGGGGGGTGTTTTTCTTTTTTTTTTTTTTGGGAGGGCACCTCACGAGGAGTGAGTCCTATCCATTGTGTGGTTCAACCTTTAATTAAAGCAGCACAAAATGTCAAAAAGAAAGGCTGTTATTTTTAAATATGATCATGTTTGCTGGAAACCGTGCTCACTGAAGACCTTAGCATCTAAATCTATACACTTTGATTAATTTTTCACAGTCTTTTGGTGTGTTAACCATCTGCTTTTTGGTTTGTTTGTTTTTTTTTTAACAAGCCGCATGTGTGCTTGACTGTGTGCATTTTGAGGGGGTGGGGTGGAGGTGTTAACATTAAATTAAGTCTTTCTACAATACACAAGTACAAGAATGATTAACTAGATGACTGCAAGACCTATTATTTTGGTTAATCAATAGATCCTTGAATACCTAATGTGTGACATCAAAGAACAAGCCTATAAACAGCCATGGGCAAGTAAGACTGCAGTGTTTTGTTTTTATTTCTATATGAAAGGTTCAGTTTTTGTTGAAATATGATAATGATTCTGTTCTCTCCTGTTCATTTCAGCGCCCACTCTATGACAATGAACAATGGGCTTATTTTAGATCAAAATGTACCTGAGAAAGCCTGTTTAGAGGGAACTTCAATAAAAGTTGCATGCAAAAAAAAAAAAAAAAAAAAAAAAAAAAAAAAACACCCAAACTTTATTACACCTACTTCAGTTGACTAAGGAGTTGACCAAAAAACAATACATAGATTAAACAACTTTGCTACTTGTTTAGTTGAAGAGACGACCCCCCCAAAAAAAAAAAAAAATTTCCATCAGCAAATCAAGGAACATTGTCTCACTGTTTTGATCCAGTAAATGATGATTTGTTCTTTCAAGGTTTTAAGTTAAGTGATCATTATGCCAATTTGGCAAAACATCTGCAGCCGATTGTGCAGTAATGCAATTACTTAAACATAATTCACATTAATTAATTTCCAAATCTGTTGGGCAATGGAGGGTGGGGACTGAACCAGATACAAATATTCAGTGAAATTAATGAGAAATTGACCAATTGATTCAGCAAAAGAGAAGGACCGTTAGGTAACTTCTCAGAAGAAGGAAACGTTTTGACAAAAGCTAGTACTTCTACCTCAGTGTGAGTTTAGTAACCAGTGATTAAGAGGATTCAAGATTCAGAAAATTAAGCTTTATATTGAGCCAGTTACCAAAAATGTTCAAATTAAACTGTCTTCTTTCCATCCATAGATCAACACTCTGTCCATCTTTACTCATTTTTTTTATATAATTCAAAGTTCGTTTGCTTTTTCCTACTCCACCAATAAATGCTGGGGTGGTCATATCACTTGGAGTAACTGGTTTAAATACCCTCCCCATAATGACCGCTCATCCAATAACGGGCCCCTGGGGGCGGGAGCCGCTGCTGCCCCCCCTGTCTGAGGCAGAGGGAGCACCACCGACTCCGCTCCTGCCAGACCTGATGTGGCCCCCTCCTACCAGATGACTGTCAGTGCGCATTTCCTTTCGGTGAGAGAGAGTGAGAAGTAAACAGAGGGGACCAGCAGGGGAAGAGTGTGTGAGAGAGACAGAGTGACAGTGAACGGAGAGGAGAGGGAGTCCGGCAGAGTGGAGGCGAGAGGCAACTTCACCGGGCTTCGTCACTGCGCATCGGCGGAGAGGAGAGCCCGCTTCCGAGGCGCAGCAGGATCGAGCCGCTGAACAAAGTGGACCAAGCAGCAGACTGAACCGGACTGTGAGGGATCCCGGAGTCCGGAGCCGGGTCAGAGGCAGAGGCTGAGCCCGCTCCACAGGAGGGTCGGACACCGGGAGAGAAGCTCGATGCAGCCGGGAAAGTTACCAACTATGGAAATGCGCTTTTAAGTGAGAGTTTGCAGAGCGCTCGGACCACTCAGAGTGTTTTCTATAAAACTGGATGTTTTTTAGACCGATCTCTGCGCGCCTGTCAGTCCTCTGATATTCCAGTGCCGCGGTGGAATTGTAACCAGTCCGGTTGCATAGACGGAACAACTGAATCCCCTTACCACGCCAACACAATCAGCGGCCATAGAGACTAAAATGCCTGCGTTATACCTCATCTTTTGCCTTATGGCCACAGGTAAGAGACGCTCTTTTGTTCCGTTTTAGCACACAGGGCTTTATTGATGGAGAGCATGGACAGCGCTCTGTACCGGCGCGCTGCGTCAAGACATCCAGCGCGCCGGTACAGAGTAGCCGCTGCTCTGCTGCAGCGCTTCAACCCAATGCCGGTCACTGCAGCTAAATGTTTAATTCGTTTTAAAATTGTAATTACAGTCGGGGGGTGGGTGGGAGGGGGTTCACTGTCATGGATTATGGTGGTGCGTTCCGCGGTGGCCCAGGTCTGCGATGTGTGACAGCAGACGATCTCTCTGCGGGCTAGTGCTCAGACACTGGGGGCGATATAAAGTTGCATTTAAGACAGGGATGTGCGAGTCTGCGCCGATGTGACAATTTCTAAGAAAAACCGTCTCGGGTGAGACGGAAGCAGGTGAGGAAAATAGCGATAAAAGCTAAGCAGCTCCAGCTCCGTATCTCTTCTCTCACCCTCCAGCTAAACTTCATTCCCATCAAGATTAAAGAGGTTTAGTATGATGACCCGACTGATGAACTGGTGTTTCCATTGCACTATCATGACAGACTGAAGTTTCTGTTTGAATGTGAGCGGTGCGTAAAGAGATAAGAGGGCTGTAAAGAGGCTGATGGTCTGTAATGGGGAGGCACAGACTCTGTGTGCGTCCGCGGTGGAGCGGGGATGACAGAGAGAGAGCGAGAGTGCGCGAAGGATGGGGGGGAGGGAGAGAGGGAGGGAGAGAGCATTTGGCAGAAGACAAGCAGAGACAAAACGCACCTGTCTAGCCCCTTCCCAGCACCCCCTCACCCCCTGCTGCTATTTGTTTGCTGATTTCAGTTGTTCGGTTTGTTTATGGCTCTTTTTACAGCAAAAGAAAACACCCTGCTGTATTCACAAACTAAACTGTGAATGACAGTGTCTGAGTGAGGAGAAGATTATACTAGTTAATCCGTTTTTTTTCCTTTTAAAAGGACAATTAGGCAAAATACGATGCGTGTCTTGTTTATCGTTGTTTGCCCATCCGTCATCACGTCAAACTCTTGATTTAAGTGATTCTCCGACGGAGACAGGACAGAACAGATCAGGCTATATTTTTCTCTCCCGAGCATAAATGTCATCGTTATAACATGCAAGCTCACTGAGCAACTGGTACAATTTATTCTCACCAAAAAAAAAAAAAAAAAAACATTTTCACAACTAACACTCAACAACTGTTGACTTATCCTATTTTTCAGAGCTGTTGATAAACTAGTGCATGGTATGTGCACTCTGAAGGAAAATAATTAACTTTGAATGCAAGGGAATACACAGATCGTCTTAACAACACACAAAGGATGGAATAATGAAATCAGATAGTTTTTAGTATGTTTTTATCATTAATTAGCCTCCACCACACAGCGCATGTTGTTTCTAGAGTGAATCACATACACTTTCACAGAGTTTCCACGATCACAAATGGCTAAGTGTATTTCACAGTGTACTTTTACCTTCAGCCTTGGTTCCACATGGTTTTGTCATTATTCTGAACTCGGGGGAGGGAGCTGACACTCATAGACCTCTATGCCCTGACAGACTAGCAACAGCTGGATGAGAAAGGGGTGGAAAGCCAGACAGTGGCACATTTCCCCCAACCCAGACCCATACACAAGGACACACACATAACTGCACACGCTCTCTCTCTTTCTCTCACACACACACACACACACACACACACACACACAAATAATGAAAATGGTAACAGCTGCCCTAATTAGAACCTAAGAGACCCTAGACCTCATTTAATGTGCCACTCTTACACATAGTCACCACACAGTCAGAATTGGTTGCACTCATAATTGTATTTGTGGGATCAAAATGTGGCCCCTGCACATGGCTTCACTTTGAAAACTGCATATGGTAAATAGCATACATTTGAATGCATGCAGCCTTGTAGAACACCAATAATTTACTTTCTCAGAAAGTCCCCTAGGCTCCCAGAGGAATTGCATTCCACACTGCATCAGTATTCTGAGTAATATGCAGTGAGCTCCTCTTTGGAACCTTTTGCTTTGGGTCGCCTGCGTCTCATCGGGCCAAGTTCAAAGGCTGTGAGCTGAGATTACAAGTTTCTCTCCCTTCCTCTTAAGTCATGTCGCCACTCATGTCTCACTATAGTGTAACGCCGTGGAAATTTTCCACCTTGCTTCCTCTCACAACTCCTTTGCCTGGTTACTGAATTTGTGACTATGGAACAGGAAGACATGAGAGCAAATCTGTTAATGGCCCGGAGGCGGCGAGGAGACTTTCACCAAAGGTTAAAAGCACACACAAAAAGAGAACTGAAATCCAGCTCTTACTGAGCCCTCGCTCTCCCCACCTAAAAAACCTTCCCTTAACTATTACTAGATATTTCACTTTTCTTCAGGTAGCAAAGATGTGTTTTTGCATGCAGTGGCAGCCCGGCCCAAGAGGTTTGTTTTAGGGAACTGTGCATATTCTATGAACTGCAGGTCTGTTTCTCTTTGAATTTTCATGGAGGGATTCAGGAGGGAACAAGGGAGACAGAGTTTAAAGTGAGGGGGGAGAGCGGTAGGCTGGAGGAGGGAGGGTAGTCATGTTGCAAGGATATGCCTTGGATGTGTCACCAGTGTCTTGATGATTAAGCTGACAAGCAGCAGGGAACCACTGAGGAAGACTGCTGAGCATCGTTAACCTTTTCTCCATCTTGTTATTCTTGTCTCTCTGTCTCTCCCTGTCACTCCAACGCACACGCACACACATAAAATCACACAAACATACCCAACAATCTCTTGCTATCTCCCATTTTTCACCCCTTCTATCAATTCCTTTCCCTGTATACCTCTGTGATTCAGCAGGGCTGGGGATGTAGCAGGTAAGTGGTAGAAAGTTTGGAGGCACGAACCCCAGCCAGCCGATGAGCAGTCTTAGATACGAGGTGTGAAAGAGTGCAAACGCAGCAGAATCCTGAACGGGGCTGAGTGTTGAACAGAAGTGTCTTGCATTATTTAGGAGACACAGTCATCGCAAAGATATAGATGAATTTTGGCCTGCTTTGATTTCCTGTCTGTGTGAGCTTTGTGTAATGGTTTTGTTGCTGAATCTGTTGTATTGAACATGAATTTTCTAGATGCATATCTGGCCACATATCAAATGCAAAGATCTATGCAATCGTTGCATCAAAACTATATCCAGAATATGTATGGTAATTCTCCCTGAGTATTTTAAACAAACTAATTAAAATGATCCGCAATTCGTTTAGTTTTTAATGTTTTTGTTTGGTGTTTCATGAAGAAAGCCTGAACATTTTTACTTCCTCAAATCATTTGGTTGCACAGACACACTTGGGCACACACAACGAGCTATTAATGAATGATGAGGATCTTAAACAATGGACTGCTGTTTCCTCTCTTCCTGAAGCTGTGTCTTGCACTTGTGCCATTGTTTTTTAGCCCTTTTTCATAAACAGCTATCCTCCGAGTCTCCCCTTTCCGCACACGCGCTTGCTCTGTGCAAGAAAGGAGAAACGGGAAGGAGAAAAGGAAACAATGAAGCTTCATAATGTTGCCTGCCGCTAATCAGCTTCACCACTCGGGTAAACACAGATAAAGAACCTGGCAGTGTGTCCTGAGGCTTTGCTGTCAGCTGTTAGAAACTTAACTGGAAGTGTGTGTTGGTATGGCTCAACACAGGAAACCACAGTAGTCCGGTAGTAATCTGTGAATAGAACTTGGTGTCATTTTTAGCTCTCCCTGCCCATCCTTTCTCCTTGTGTCTGTCTGTACACATCCTCACCTTGTCTTCCTCTGGGGCCATCAGAGGATCTGGGGAGGAAATGACGAAGGATAGGACAATGGAGGGGCAGTGTCAGCTTCCTGTCATTGCCTGGAGTCTTCTTCCCCAGCTGAAATACTTGAGGCTCCATCACAGGCATTCAGAGTGGTAGGGAGGCATAGCACAAACTTGTTTACTCTTCCATTCCCCTGTACAAACACTGTAATGGAAAGAAACGAGAGGGGGAGACTGGGATTAATTTTATGCATGTCATTAAAACAGCCCCCCAAGGGAAACAGTCACATTTATACAGTGGCAGCTATTTTAAGAAAGCCTTGGATTGCATTTATCTCCCCCCAAAATGCAAGTGTCACTTCCTTCTAGAGAGATGTATCACCATTTCAAAAGACCCTAAACCAGGAAACCAACATATAACAGAAAAATTGCAGACATACTAGATCGCACATTCATTTTTATTTTCTAATCAATTCTTGCCCTGCAAGACAAGAATTTCATATCTCCTGCCGAGACACAGAAACCAACAGCAAATTGAAATTTATCTTCTGCATTGCAGCAATATCTGTTCCTGTGTTATCTTCACCAGCCGTGTTCCTTAACCTTGTATTAGAGATAGCTCTGTTGGAGAGAGATTCTGGCAGCTGAGAAGGGGTTTAGGAAAAAGAAAAGTAGAGTAAGCAATACCATCAGACATTTATTTAACACTACATGCCGATTTATTTTATATCTCCTATTATTTGCCTCATGGGGAATTTCATTGGCAGGGGTGTTGATTAAAGGGAAGATCTGAGGAATTCAGCATGGTGCACCAAGGCTTGTGGCATCTGTGTGCACATCATCAAGAAGTGACTCACGATGAACTCACAGAAGCAACACCCTTAATGTGTACACACTGGCAGAGGTCAAGGGCACATACTAGGGCACGGGAGGATAAACTGAGATGAGTGTTTGGCATCTTCAGGGCTGTGTGCCCTTTATGGAGCGATTCGTCAAAGTCCAACTGTCTAATTAATGATGCTTCAGCTCTCAGGACATGTCATCTCCTTTTGCAACAAGGGGTAAAAAACTCATTAAAGGAAACAAGAGATTGCCTGCTGCCAGCTCACTGTGTTAGTAAAGGAAACAGTGCATATGCTTTTGGGACTACATACTCCAACTACTCATTCCTTGAAGTACAGCTCCCCGCCGTCCCCTCCCCTCCTCTTTATTCTACTTTTCATCTCTCCTTCCTGTCATTTCAAACCGCCTGGAACGCCAGGACTAATATTGTGTTAGTGACTCAACCATTAACCAAAATAGTGGGTTGGCTGTGGGTTAGTCTCCCCTTTCTCTGCACAATGCTCTGTGTTATTGTAGAAGACAGGGTGAAGGGTTGGAGAGAGTGTGTCCATGCCTTTTATTTCCATTTTCTTTTCTTCTTTGGAGAGGAAGGGGTGGGGTTGGGGAGCAGAGGTTTCAGACCAGGCTTCGAAATTAGCCCTTGGGGGTCTGTAAAAGAAGGCAGCCAGTTTGTTACCAACTGAGGGATGTCCAACAAAGTTTATCGATCCAACTTTTAAAGGTGGCCTCCTCAATGGCAAAACACGTTCATGTTATAAAGCTTTGTGGAGACGTGAGGCACGGTGCGGTGTGTGGGTGGTGAAGTCAGATGGCGGTTGAACCCGCAGGAGGGTAAGGTGTGTCTGCCTCCTGCTGCCTGTTTGGCCAAAGAAAGCCAATACAGATATGGCAGTAGGCTCAGCATGATAATAGGAAGGGTGGAGGAGAGCAAGGGAGAAAGAAAGAAAGAAAAGGAAGGCAGTTGGGTCAAAGGGATTTACTGCCAGGAGCCTAGAATTTCAGGTAATAGATATGCTTGAATTGGTGTAAACCAAACCTGCTGTTTTTCCTCCAGCATGGGAGAGGTGGAAAAACAAAAAAATGTGTAACTAGTGCTGGATGACCCAACTTAAAGTCAATATCATGATTATTCCTAACTTTTACCTCAGTTACATGAAATGAATGATTACTTTGCAGTTCACCTATTTTCTCTCTTCTGTGCTGCCAGCAAGATTCTCAGATTGAGGCTCAGTGTTTGTGCTTGTGCTATCCACATTGCCAGCCTCACTTTAAGAGAATGCAGATTACCTTTAGTTGCACGGGTTAGAAGAACCCCCCCCCACCCCCCGTTAACAGAAAGTTGATACTTCAACACCTCAGGCGAAACTCATGAAGATGAGCTAAGGAAGATCTGTAGATGGAATTTTCCTACTTTTGCCACATTCCTGTGAAGCTGTGGCAGGAAGGGCAAAAACACATGGCTAAGTGCTTCCAAAGCTGGCAGAGGTGAAACTAACACCCCTTCTGGAGGAGGCAACACAACCATTGTTCTAGCACATTGCATCCATCTGACTGAGGAATCCTACTGCTGTGCATATCCCAGGGGGCTGGAAAGAGAACGAAGCAGAGTAGGAGAGGGACCGATTGTTCCCTGCTCAGACTATCCACAGATGTGGCTATGGCACAGGAGGCTGGCTGTTTGCTTTAGAAAGTCCCAGGCGTTGGCTTTGCAGTCGTGGTGTATAGAATACTCTGGGGGATAGAGGAGAGGAGAGAGCCAGTGGAGACAACAGCAGGGGAAGGGAAAGAGAGGGAATAGAGCAGAGAGAAAGAATAAGAAAGAAAAGGATAGAAGAAGGACCTTGCCTAATATGATGTCAGTGTGAATATAGTGTCAGTGCCAAGAAGGGAAGACAGATAATACAGCCATACAATGATAGGGCAGTTGGACGAGAGTGCTCAAGTCCTCCCCTGTTCCCAAACAGAGACATATAGAGCTAGAGATAATGGAGAAGGGAGGGAGCAGAGGGAGTGCAAGCGAGGAGAGGAAAAGGAAAGGGATGAGATGCGGGGAACCTGGGTTGCATCCATCATGTGGTTTGGTGCAGAAGCCATTTGTACCTATTGTTCTCCATAATTTGTTTTCTCAGAGCCTGCAACAGGAGGGGTGAAGGGGAGAGACAAAGCTACAGAAGCCATTTATTTTGGCGCTAATTACATAAGTGAGACAGCATAATTAGACATATAGGTAAATAGACAATAGGTTGAGAGAGAGAGAGATGCATGGGGAGAGATAGACAGGGAGGTGTAGATGAATGCAAATAGATGAGAAGCATGGCTCTCTGTTTCACATTCAAGAGTGTGAGGGAAAACGTTGAAAGGAGTAAAAGGGGATGGAGAAGGATAAAGGGACGGGAAAGGGGAGAGTAAAGGAGATGGGGTGATGGAAGGGATAAAAGATAAGAGCGAAGAAGAGAAAAGCCCTCACAGACTGCACTTTGCTGTGCAGCCCAATGCTGCTAGAATAGTCACCTCATTTAATACACCTGCTCAGCGGGAGGGAAAGGAGAGATATAAGGAGGTGTCATAAAAAAGGAGAAAAGGGCAAAAGAGAAGAGAGGAAAGAGGAGACAGATCTCATTTCTGCTTTTTTAGATCAAAGGCATGGCAGCTTCAGAAAGCTGTTTGTTGTGGCTTGTTTGGGAGGGTCTCTATCTGTGTGAGGTCATGGGATGACCCGGCCCACTATTCTGTGCTGGCGGCACGACACTTCAACACTGCCACACGCCAAATCCTCGAAGGAATGACACATCGCCCATGACTACTTTATAGGGACAACTTGTAAGGTGGCAATGCTGGGGACAAGCAAGAAAGGTAGTTTTTTCTGGTGTAACTGAAAAGACAAGCTTTAAATATATTGAAACCACCACCATTTAGAAGAAAAGGGGATTATATATATCCCAAATTAGCTAAAGGCCTGTATTCCTGACTAGTGTGTTGTAGATTTTCCTGGTTGTACTAATGCTGTGCATCTGCTCAGGTTCACATGTAGGTGTTGAATGGGCCTGTTTCAAATATCACCAGTCTTTCAGGACTGTGATAGAGGAAAAGATAAATAGGTTTTTAATGAAGCCACTCAATCACAGGCCAGTTGAAACAGCTGACCAAAGATTGAGGGGCAGTCAGACCTGATTGGAGGCCTATTGAAGCCAGTCGGGGGAAGCTCTTGAGCCGTCACACTTTAGATTAGCCATTCAGTGCACTATAGGCTTTGGCCTAACTACCCTTCTTTCTCTAACCAGTCCTCTGACACACTATAGTAGCTCAAGTCAACTCTCTGATTGTGCTGGGGAGTTCTTTAAAAGCCAATTTAAAGCTAGTCCTTTGTTAAACTCCCCAGGAACTCCAGCTGGGGTGTATTGTCTTGGTTTTTTGTGTGTGTGTGTTCTTTTGAGCTAAATTTTAGTTGTCTTTGAGCATGTGACGTTCCATTATAAAGAACTTGGTGTATCTCAGGGCTGGTATGGAATGCTTTTTTGTAGTTGAAAGAGAGGGTGTATAAGAGAAATCAATGGCCTGATTCAGCCCATTACAGCCATGACTGTTGCTGTAATGGTGTGGAAATGGACAGTGGTCATGTGGATTCCCCTTTGTACCTCGGGGCTTGGATCACAACTGAAGCTCTGATTCATTTCCTCCCAGCTTTAATTAAAAAAAAGTTCTGTGAGGATTTCAAAGACTCACATGATGGTGAGGAGGTAAAAGATCCTTCCATTCTCAAACCTCTATTCTGCCAAAGGACAAACATGAGACTGGGCCGCAATTTTCCTCAACAAATAATGACTCCTCTAGTCCTCTCTCCTTCCAGCCTTTGCCTCTTTGATCCCAGGTAATGTGTTAACAATCAACAGGTTTGTGGAATACCCATAACATTTGTATGTGAATTCAAGCAGAGGTGTGAGGGTGTGTGTGGTGTGTTTGCAGATGTGTAGTCTTACTTGTGTGTGTATATATAGCTTCACACTAATTAATGAATTTCTGCATATGCCTGCTGTGGTGACGATGGCCTGTCTGTAAGGGGGCACTGGTTTTTTCAGTTGTTTTTTTTCTCTCTCTCTCTCTTTTATACCAATGATGGCCAGGACCTCCTCTCATGCTAACACATTAATGAGACTAGTTTAATTAGTGATCGCAATTCCCTATAAGGCACCCCAGACACCACAACGCCATTGTGAGTCAGCTCCAATCAGGAGAGCACTCAAAGGCTGGAGGACCCAATGCACTACTGAAAAAGTTCATACACAGAGAGAGGCCTGCTTGGTCTCACTCAAAGTGATGTGGTGGTTAATTGGAACACGAATACGAAAAAAAGAAAAGAGAAACAAAAAGTTGTATTTCTACATTTTGTGACCACTGAGCTCTTTGTCCCTCACATTTGGCTCCCTCTGGTTACGCTCCTCCCAAAGTCGAGGCAGAAAAATTATTTTGCTCTCCGTCATCCCTCTCTCAACTCTCTGTCTGACTCCAGATAAGTCAGTCTCTTCAATATCAAATAATCTCCCAATTTTTCAGCCTATTTTAACCATATCACTCAAACAGCTACCTCAGGAAAGCTCAGGAAAGAGGGATGACAAATAGCTCTCTGAGGAGTGCTTTAAAGGCTTCTGTTTGCCATTCTCATGGGCCATACGGGAAACAGTGGGCAAATAGATTGAAGGAGAGAATGGTATAGGAGAGAGAGATACGGAGGGAGATAAAGGCAGACATACAGAAAGAAAGTGGGTTGTCTAGGTGATGTGAGTTGTGGTACTTGAGGGCTGGGGCTCTAACTTGTGTACCACAGCACTTAACATGCCCCTAGCCATCTCTCCTGGCACTTATTAGAATCCAATAAGGTTGCCGCCTGTTGGTCATTGTTCCTCCAGTGTGTTTACCCTTTCCAGAGGCTCCATTCGCTGCTTAATCTGCCGAGAAGCTGAATGTCAATAGGTCAGGGCAAGACTCCAGAGCCCTGAGAGAGAGGGAAAGACAGAGCGAAGGGGAAGGAGAGATGATCAGGGAGATGAAGGAAAGGGGTCAGTCCTTGCACTCCTCTCAATATTTTTCTCTGCCGCTCTGTTCTCATTGTTGCCCCCCCCCCCCCCCATCTGCCCATCCACCTCCCCCTCTCTCGCGTCTTCTCTTTTCTTCTCACTTCTAATCCGTCCTCTTGATTGCTCTAAGCTGCTTTCAGCCAGCCCCTGGGAGAGGGGGGGGGCGTGGGGGGCGTTGGAGTCTGTTTTAATTAAGATTTAAAGGAAGAATCCCTCAAGAAGAGAGATTTAAGAACAGGATGGACTGTGCAAAGTAAATAAGTGCAGGTAAGAGAGATTGTAGAAAGGGCTTAACAAATATCAGAAATCGGTAAAAGGAGAAAGTTAAAAGGCTATTATTTAACACACATAGACATGTACATTGCACACACCCACACGAACACAACCAGCCTCTGAGGCATTCAGAAGGCTAAGCCAAATGGGATTTTTCTCCTTTTTTTTTTTTTTTGTAATCAAGCGGCACAATCTATATAGATTGATCGCAACTTCCTGTGATTCATACCATATCCTGAGAGGGTGATATGGGATCAGTGGTAGCCAGCAGGCCAGCTGAGGGAGTTATCTTCACACTCTGTCTAATGATCGATCATTTCACCAGATGGGCTTAAGAGGATGTAACGCTCCACTTGTTTATCAGAGCCCCAACCTGAGGCCTCTCAGTAAATGTGACCTGCAAAGAAACGCTTGTTTTGCAGATAGAGATAAAATATTTGAAAGAAAGGCTCTCAAGAGACGCGTTTCAAAAGTTTAAAGTTTGCTCAAATTTGTTATCTTTGTAGTCTGAGCAGACATGTAGATAGAAGTTGAACTCAGTTTCATGTGTAATGTAGTTCTGTTTGGACAGCAATGTCACCGCACTAAATGCTGTAGACGTCTCCGTTAGACACTTAATTAACAAGCTTATCACAACAGGACAAAAGGAGATTCCTCTGCAGTCTGGCTGTCAAAGATACAGGCCCTGTTTGCATCTGGCATTGCTTTCCTCCTACTGTGCAAACAGCGTTACAAAGTGTGTCCATCTGCGTGTGCCAGTGTAGCCTGAAAAAAAGGCGTGTGTGTATGTGTTTTGGTAAAACAGTCACATAGTCTAGTTCACATCTGGCCCTTAAAGAGCCATACATTCTTCATCCAGAGTAAAACCACAAACGCCCCACAACAGAACGCACAATGAAGTGTTAAGGTTCATCAAGCCTCAGACCTTAGTGCAGCCGGTAAAGTGTTAAAGGCCAGGGAGGTGTCAAGAGCCCAACCCATGGCATTCTCTGCCATGATGCATCCCAACACACAGCCACCATATGTCGAGGGCTTCATAGTCAATGAGCCAACCCACCCAGCATGACAAAGACCATTCATCTCCAAATGACTAAGGAAATCTGCTGTGCCATGGTATGTTTAGGACAGAATGCCGCACTAGTCCAGCCAGTGGCCGTTACCCAAAAACAATAGACTAGAAGGTACAGAGGTTTAAAAGAAGTGTCAGGGAAAAGGATGCAGACACAAAGAACTTCACAAAGCACTTTGAGTGGATAAATGTAAGAATGATCTTGCCCTCAGCTTACTGCATCTCCATCGTCTGCCTCCATCAAAGCCCCCCAATACTCTCCCAGCACACTCTCCCCCGTCACTCACAACTCTGTTAATAAGGCCAGCAGTAAACGCCAGGAAAGATATGCAGGGATGAAAGATCCTTCTCTCATGTTCTCTCTTTGAGGATGCGTTTCTGGCTGTCGGTGGGAGACGGGGAAAATGCAGCTTCATAAAGTAAGGCTGCATTTTAATAGAAACAATAAACCCATCCACTTATAAAACAATATTTTGCATCCCATATCCTGTTGTGTAGCAGCTCAGGGGACTTCTGGCAGACGTGATAAAAATTCCACCTCTGCTAAGCTAAAGGCACAGAATAGCCATAGAATAAAGTGTACAGAGCTCCTGGGGGAGGGATATATCATACATATATTCTTTCACTGCAGCGATTAATATCTAGGGAAAAAAAGGTCAAACTTGACTTGAAACGGTCCGGTATATCACAGTTACATTCAGAGCCTGTATTTCATACATCAATCGCTGCTGTGATGTCTTATCAGCCTGGTCACACAGGAGAGACCCACACTACATATTATCTAAGATTGATGGGGTGTCCTAGTTAAAGACAGGGAGAGAAAACTGGTTAGTGAAGGGAACTATGTGTCACCATGAGCCTTATTCAGAGGTGTTCATTTCCGGCCACATGGCCTCTCAAAACGCGAAAACAACTACCATCACCATCACTTCCTAACTGCATAACCCAAAGTCTTGACCCCCAGATGTGTGGGGGAACTTGCAAAGGCAGCATTTTGAGGTCAGTGCGATTACACAAGACAGCACCGGCTGACTCAGAAAGCCGAAGACAAGGGCTGAGCCCTCCATCTCCTCCCATCCACCCTCTTCCCTATCATCCCCTGCAACGAAACAAAAAACAAACTAACAGAACAAACAGGCAGATTATCCTAAATCCTTTTTTCTCTAACACACACCATAACCATCTCTTATATCCACTCTTCACCGTCACCCTCCTACCCCTTTCTTGTTCAGAGTGCTTGCTTAATAATTAATTGATTAATTAGTTCACTCATTAATCATTTATTCATTAATCATGGCCTGATTTTTCTGGAGGAAGCAGCACAATCTGAAAAAACCCTGACTTCACATTTCACTCTAATTATGCTCCTTTACTAATCAACGCTTAAGAAATGGAGTTTCAGGAAATTAGTTTTCCCCTTCCATTCTTTTTTCTCAACACAAAGCAGGATGTATTGAAGTTGGCAGGTACATTTTCCCTCCCTTTCTTTTGCTCTAAAAGCCCTTAGTCATCAGTAATATTAAGGGAATGTTTCAAGTTATAGACAATCTGATGAACTGAATAAAAATTTTATGTTAAATTAAAAGTTGTCCAGATGAAAGGGAGCAGAAATTCTGCTCACAGACTAACCACAGACATTGATTAATAAATGGCAATTTGAAGGCCATTTGCATGAACAGAGAGGTGGCAGCATTGTGAATCACACACTTACTGTTTTCTCTGGATCCATAGCTCTCCTGGGAGGAGAGGTAATTTGTTTAAACACCAGGAGTTATGTTCTCTGGACAGAGAGATGGGACGATAGGAAAGTTCAGAAACATTTTCTCTTATGTTTAACATGAAAGAGAAAGTGAAGAGAAACCTTTTAAACAGGTTTAATTAGAAATGTTTTTTGTGCCTTTGTATTGATGTTGGATGCAGTTCATAATACAGCTCAGCTGCTTTCTCTTGTCAGCTGCTGACAAAAAAGAATTATGCATCAAATTAAAGAGAGCTCTAGTGAAATGGAGGCAAGTCGGGCATTAACCTCTAAGCTTTAAAAAGCACACATATTAAGCAACACTAATGAGACTCTCATTGAGCTAGCTGTGTTTTATATTCAAACACACACAAAAGGATAGCTTTGACTTCAATGTGCCATCGCAGCTTCTGAATGAGCTTCTCTTTCTCTTATTCATCTCACCAGCAATGAACACTGCAGAAGTGAACAATAGCATAGATGGCCCTTTTACGCTAATGAGATGCATACATTTACAACATTGCCCTCCTCATTAAAAAATAATAATAATAAAGGAGAAAAAAAAGTATTAATTATGAAACGCACTACTTCCTATCATGAAGAGCCAAGGGGGTCTCCACTGGGCTCAATTAGGAAGAGAAGGCCGCAAATCCCTAGACTAAATTAATTGACACCCCAGGGCATTAGGCCCAGAGTCCCAGCACAGAATCTATGTAGAATTCCTTTGTTTTCATTTCCACTGCCTTTTAGAAAAAGCAAGAGATTGAGGCAATCTGAACGTTATCCCTTTATTGTTTTATAGATTTATAATCTATTATTCATATATTTATATTTTCTTTATTTGTCATGCCTATATCTAGGGGAATGATTTCATATTTTATGTTCATGTCCCATCTTTGAGTTGCATCTCTGTCACATGTTGCATCCCATTACTCTTTTATCCACCACGTCAGCTGTTATGCACACACTAAACCAGGGCTTTTGCAAACAGCAGAAGAAGTTAATGATTTAAAAGCACAGTAAATTATACTGAAAGCCCTTCCATCCAAACACTGCTGAAGGAGGGGGAGGGAGCCAGGGAGAGAAATTGGGATACAGAGAGAGAAAGAAAAAGCAAGAGCGGGAGAAAGGGGGGTGTGGGGGTAGAAAAGGGCTGGGACTGTGACACAGATCCAGCCAGCAGCTGTCTTGCAGTTAAAACACCAGGGGGTAAGCAGGAGCGAAATGACAAGACTAGCTCAATCAACATCTTGTCAACATTGCTGGCAGATGTGTACAGACAATTTCATACCGCCACCACTGATTCCCTCCTCTTTTCTCTCTTTTTTTTTATGGCTTTTTATTTCCTGTCGTCCTGCCAGCCAACAAGTCACTTGCTATCTGTCTACATGGAATCAGCTCTCAGCTCTTTGGCTCTTGGCTTCTGAGTGGGGGGAGCTGTTTAAAAGCTGTGCTAGAATTATACTAGGAGAGCTGCTTCTGCCCACTAAAAACCCTCAAGATATGGGACTGTGACAGTGAGTGTGCATCTATGTGTGTTGTGTTGTGTGAGTGTGTGCGGCAAGTGTGAGAAGACAGCACAAGAATGAGTGTATTTATGGCACAATGTTGGGCACTGCAGCACAGTGAGTGTGAGGACCATTCACACACACTCACACACTGACTATGTCACATCAGCATTCTTGGTCTCCCCTCCCACCCCCACCCCTCCAGCCTGCTGCTTTATTCCCTCCCTTCTTCCTCTTCTTGTATGCGTACCACTCTATTACTCTATCCAATGCATCTGTTGTAGCACATACTTGCGTAGAAACTCTGCCGGTGCTCGACCATGCGATCAGCCTCAATGCTGCCCTATTCCAGCAGAGAAAAACCTTGTGGTGACAGCCTTGGAGACAGACTGATTACAGCATTCCATCAATCCCCTCTCAGGCCCACTCCTTTGCAATTGGAAGCTGACAGGAGCCCACTTTTTCCATTTTTACCTTACATCAGTTTTTTCCGGTCTTTCTAACATGTAGTGGCTCTTTTCTTTCTCTTCTATTTCTTCTCCCTACCATCCTTTCTGGAGTGTTGTGTTGACAAGCTGACACAAACCCCTGTGATTTTCACACCAGGGTTTCCACAGTGAGAGAAAGAGGACATGGGATACAGGATAGGAGGAGGAAGATGGGAAGAGAGTGCAAGGGAGAGGCTGGCATGAAATGACAGCTGACATGGAGTCTAGAAAAGCAGAATGATGGCAGAAAGCCATGGAGAAAGCAAATCAACAATTGGTAACACCTTATACAACTCGCAAAGGGGGCCTGGTGGGCATTGATTTCAGGGTTCATGGCTCACTGACTGTAGACATATGAGTGATAAACAGAGGAAAGAGAGGATGGGGCCGGATTGCAGAGGGATGCAGCAATAGGAGAATGTCCAGGGTGGGGGTATCAGCAAAGCAGCAGGGGAAGGGAGGGCTGGGTGGATGAGTGAGTCCACTCTCTGAAAAGGGTCTAGGTCTGAGCCAAGATTTCCACAATGGAATAAAGGCTGAAAAGGGAGGCTTGGAGGATTAAACTCTGGCAAAACAGCTCTTAAAAAGCTGTTAGACTGCAATTTGTGCACAAAAACGTAGAATGGGAGAAAATATAGTGAGAATTGGTGGGTGGCAGCGCAGCTGGAATGCAACATGGGGGAGAAAGGATTTAAGGGAGGCCAGGGGTGCATTAAGGTGTGACAAGAGGAGGGCATCTGCAAAAGCGCAAGCAAAAGCTGTCTGGAATGGCCCAACTGGGGGGGAGGAAAAAAAAAAAAAAAAAAAAAAAATCAGAGGTGCTCACACACGCAGTACATGTTTTGGGTGCCACAAGTTGGTGGGTGGTATAAACTGTTACTCTCCCTTCAAGCCCTTAGAAGTGCTGTAGGAGTCATGATAATGAGCTTAGTAGCCCGATCAAACATGAGATAGGTGCACAGTCCCCTTTGGGACACAGTCTTTGGTTCGGCTACCTCAGTAGTAATGTCTGTTTGCAAAGGCACAAGTGCACAAGCACACACACAGGAAGAGGAAGACAAAAGAGCATGACTCAAAACAAAGGGATAATAATTCCATACAGAGAGAAATGGAGCTTGCATTTTCCAGCCCGATTTAGAAGCCTTATCTAGACAAGGCACAATGGATGGCATTTGGGGAGAGGGGCTGTTTATTCCAAGCTTGACACTTTTTTGCCAATTGCCCTGTTTTGTGCTGGGGTTTATTTGTCTGTTTTTCCTCCTCATTTTCTCCTGTCTGACTCTGCTGAAAATCTCACACCAAGATGCTGCCCTCACCTTTGAGGCCAACATGCAAGTAGATATCAGGCACTATTTTTTAACATTTTGAATTATTACTGCATAGAGCAAATTGCCCAGTCAAGTTGAGAGCACTTACATTTATAGAGCCCACAGGACTAGATGTTGCACTCTTTCCACTGGATGGGAGCGAGGACATGGAATAAAATCATGACTAAAATAGGGATTCTGAGAATCCAGCTTGGAGCCTCTTAAGAGTAAATGAACATGTGCTTTTGAGGGTCATAGTAAAAATGTGTGGAAAATGAACAGTGTTTTGCCTGAGTTGTTACAACAGTCTGATGTTATGTTTTTATCAGAAGGGCCCGACTTCCCAAATGTAGCATTAAATTGACTTACGGCCTGGAATGTTTGGGGTTTCTTTTGTTTTTTTGTTGTTTCTTTTTTAAATCAGACTTGCAAAACGCTGTAAGAGATTATGACTGTGAGGAGTTGGCGATAAAGGCACTGTACTGTATGTGAGAGAGCCACATTTTATTAATTTATTTATTAAGGTCATCTGCGGTGCCATCAGCTTTCTCAGCCCTTAGTATAATTTTCCACACACGCAGAGAGAGAGAGAGAGAGAGAGAGAGAGAGACAGTGACTGGTTCAATCTAATTCTATCAAGCCAGATGTCCAGTGGTGGACGGATCATTGCTGACATCTGTCCATCTCTTCCTGATCCTCCTGATAGGAATATATCTCTGTCAGCTCACATGAAGGAAGGAGAATGTAGGTACTGCAATGGTTAAGGCAAAGCTCTTTAATGGGTTATATCCAGGTGTCAGAGGTTGTTTTTGCACTTAACTCTGAGCATGTGACAGAAACTTTCCCTATTAACACTCCCCCACCCTCCACGCTCATTCAGCCATTCAGATGCACTTGCATACGCACAGACTTAAACACAAATGGCACATTTAGAGCTAGGCAAACACACACGTGTGCCTTGAGCTTACAGTTGGGGAGAAATACACACACACAAATAAACTTAGCCCCATGTGCATCCAGCGGCGTGAAATGATATTCCATTTTGAGAAATCCGGATTAAAATGTACCAGGCCAAATGTGTTGTGACCTTGTTACTGGGGGATGGAAAAATGTGCATGTGCGATGTGATGAGGACTTAAAAATGTAATTTTTAAGTGCATTTAAAGCAACATTAATCTTACCACATGTGCTACAACTAATGCAGACTGTATGTATTTACCTGCATAACATTCAAGAAGACATGTTGAATAAATTCACATCCACATCCAAAAATGCTGGGATTTCAAAAGAGTTTTAAATATCTTTCAATTGCAGCCAAGAGACAAGCTCCTCATTTTCAGTCCAGCTAAAAACACCGAAAGCAATGTGTGCACGTGGTGGTCTGTGTGTGTCTGCCTACATGCATGCCTGTATGTCACACTATAGTGCACCAAGGACACTTTTCACGCCCACAGTTCCACACTTCTTCTGACTGCCTCTACTCCACAGTTTCTTTGTCTGATTCGGTTCTTCCCTCTCTCCCCATCAGAAATGTATTCATGTAATTAAGCTGCTAATACACCGTCAAAGAATTGTCTAATTCAGCAAGGAGGAATTAAAGGAATCTGGCATGAGTCATTAGCCAGTCAAGATGTTCTGTTGAGCATTTTCAATAAGGGATCTAGAGAGAAATGACTCACTCATATGGTGTGAAGATATTTGTTATAATACACATTCTGTACATGTGTATGGCTGCATAAATATGAATATGTGCGCATGTGTAGTGTTAATTGCCATATGCAAGTACGAGAAATTGTACGTGGGAGTTGTATAGAAAAACAATTCAATGCATCCATTCCATCTAAACAATCACCCAATGCAGTGAATTACAGCCTATTGTAAACATTTAGATACTCTGGGCAAGATACTTAATTGCAATCAATGTTTGTTCTGTTGCAGCACAAAGAGGAAAATCCCTGACTCGCTCTGCAATCAGAGCCATATAAAAGTACTCAATATCTCGGAAAAGCAGGAACTTAGAGACAGGTAGACTGTAAAAACTGCATTTCTGAAGGTGTGACAGGAAAATGCCCACCTTTGCTAAATGCCTAATAGCCTGAGCAAGATGATGTTTCACTTCTCATTGACACCCTCAAATTGGTCTCTTTTGACCCACAGTGTGAGACACACAAACAGAGCCTACAAGTTTGCACCCACCGTTCAATAGGCTTTGGTAAAATGATGTACAGGGAGACATCATCAGTGAGCTACCATGCATTGTTCTCTGATCTTTTCTCTGTCCAACTATCCATTATCACCCCTTTTGGCCCACATGGAGTGCGAGACTGAAAAGGGTGAAAATGTGAAAATGGGTTTGAGGCTGTAGCTGAGAAGCACAACAGTCTGAGCTGCGGAGCCTCATGTTCCTGATGAGCTCACCGTTAGGTGGCTGTAATTGTGCTGTTGGGTGACGGAGACAGGAGGTTAGCGAGGGAGAGGAGAGGGGAGGCGAGGAGGGCCAGGGTTCAGTCCATGGTGTAACCCGAGATGAAGTGGATAATTGAGTGTGGAATAAACACTGCCAACAACCTTGGAAGCCCACCCCTCCCTCTCCATTCTATTTCAAAAAGAAAGAAAAACTTGAGAGAATGGGGAAATGGGGAAGGGACAAGGGAAGAGAAAAGGGGTGAGAGAGGGAGAGAAAATCCCAGCTTCCCTCTGGGGGTAAAGCTTCTATTGAAAAGCTATTAAACTTGCATTTAGCAGGATTGATTAGAAATGAAGAGGCCTATTAAAAGAGAGGGACAAGGGGACAATAGCGTGTCTCTGGCCACCGTATGTTGCCCTCCTTTCAGCGGCTGTCTTCACTGGGGGGGGGCGAGGGGGGGCTGTCTGTTTAAGCGCTCCCACCAAGAGAAGCAGTTTATGGGGTGGGATGGGGGGGGGGGAGGCTTAGCTCTGTCTGAATAGAGCCCTCTATCTTCCCTTGTCCCCTTTCCTTCCATTCTCCACTGAGCAGCAAGCAGTGATAGAGAGAAGGAAAATGAGGGAAAGCTTTTTTTCCCCCCTTACTGGCTCTAACAGAAACCCCACTTAGATAACCAACCAACTGACTCTCTCCCTCCCTTTCTACCATCTCCCTACAGATTAGTTACCTATGGAATGCTGCCATTTTCCCCTACCAGTAGGGTTTGCAACACTCAATCCTTAGCATAGCAGCACAAACAGTTTGAACCATGGATCAGTATTCATGCTGTGTTCTATAAGCGTGTGAAGGCAGGCCAGCCAATCCAAGAAGACCATGTGCCATACTTAAACACAGTAGCGCGACGGCAGCAGATGTCTCTGCTGACTTTCAGCAGGCTCAAACGGATGGGTCCCACGGGAACTTTAATGGAGTTTTGATTGTTTAACATCCATTTTTACAAAAAGCACAATGAAAGAGTGGTAGATTTTTCTCCCAAAAGTGTGTTTGCTTCATGTCAGCAAGCAGTGCAACCATATGGTATTGGGAAAGAGTTAAATAAGTTATGAGACACAGCTGACTCTTCCTTTTAGAAGCTACATTTCTTGGAGAAAGAGAAAAAAAAAAAAAAAAAAGAAAAAAAACATTTTCACATGTCAGCCTTGACAATTCTCTGAGCAAGTGCCATGAAAAGAGTACAGTGAGCAAACCAGTTCACCAGAGTCTGGTCACCTTTGTACTTCCTTTTTCTTTTCTCCACACCTCATAATGCAAGTTTTGCTTTCTCGTGCTACATCTGTGCTGGCGGTGCAGAAACATACTGCCATTACAATTTCTCAAATGTTATTAGCAGTGTTCCTGCATACCTATATGATTTATCACTATTTTGTGGATTCAGGAGAAATTTGCCATTTACCATCATGGATGACTTCTAAGAGATTTGATATTTATAGTGTGCTTTCTTTCTCATCCACCCGCACAGCAGCCACCCAAGCAGCCTACTTCTCCCAGCAGCCCCAGGACCAGGTGGTTGTATCCGGTCAGTCTGTGACTCTACCCTGTGTCATCGTGGGTTACCGGGGAATGGTACAGTGGACCAAAGACGGCCTTGCACTTGGTGGAGAGAGAGACCTACCAGGTGACTACTAAACTCCTATATCTGTGTGCCTGTCTCTCGCTCCCTCTCCACTGTTTTTTGTTTATTGTTCTCCCTGCCTCTGTCTGTCTTAGCAAGATCAATGCCAGGTCTCATTAGAGACCGAGTCTCTCTCTGTCAGCTGCTGAGGTTTTACACAAATGAATGGTGAAGGAACAATGTACTACAGACAGGTCGGCTACTGCTGCACACACCAAACTTTAATTTGTTGTTTAGCATTTTAACGGTCTTGTAGGAAGGTGGATAATCAATTGGCTTTTGTCACAAGCTGACATTTAAATCTGTGGCAGACTACAGAGAAGGTGAAGAAGCTTCCTCTTGACCTTAGCCACCCCATCTTTATTGTGTCTGTGTTTAAAAAGACAGACTCCTCATGCAGCAATCTTCTCACGTGTTGCATTTTCAGCCTCATGCTGCTCTGCTAAGACGAAGGCTCGATGCCTGGTGCAGTGAGGTGCTGCTTGCTTTCATTAGTGCCTTAAAGAGCCTCGACACGTTTCTCCTGCCTTTGTTCAAGGCACAAGTCTGTTCATTTTATAGTCCTTCCATTATGTGTTTGTTGTGGGTTGGTTTGTTTGTCTCTGACTCTATTCTCTATGCTGGCTTCATGCAGGCTGGACACGGTATTCCTTAATGGGCGACCCGCAATCAGGCGAGCACAGCTTGCTGATCGATTCGGCAGAGTTGGCGGATGATGCGGTGTATGAGTGTCAGGCTACACAGGCGGCGCTGCGCTCCCACCGTGCCAAGCTCACTGTACAAGGTAAGATACACAGCTCATACATGATCCCCGCAGCCATCCCTTGTGCCAGGGCCTACAGCCTGGCAGTGCTTGAAAACAATTATGGGAGTGTCTTATTCACAAAACACATGAGCATGTTGATAAATGCAGCGAACAAAAAAAATGATTACTTAAAAAAAGAAAAAAAAAATTCTTCATTTTGAAAACACAGCTTCACGCAGGCAAATAAAAAAATACATTGATGTAATCTTCCACTTATTTGCAATTCAAAGGATAATTTCTACGCAAAGATAACCCCGTTGCAAAGCTAGTTTCCTGCTAAAAATCATGTCCTGAAAGCAAGCAAGGCTCCACCAAGAGAGTGAGTTGGAAAAACAGGAAACCCCTCTCCTCTCGGCAGTGATAATCAAGACTGTGGACATCTAAGATAATGTGATTGCTGCAGTCACAAATGACTTGTGTAGTTGCATGAAAGTCAGAGTCTGCACAGTTAGCACATTTTACAGTGAGCCACAACATTTGTCAACTGAAAGACGGTTTTTACATTAACATGATGTGAGTGATCTACTTCTTTACACAGACATTCAGAGATGGGGGTAGGGGGCTGGTGAGGAGACGGGCCAGGTCTTGCGGGAATTACAAACGGCAAAGCACTACTGGCATCTGGTGGCATTCAAAGGAACATCACTCCATTAATTAGTCCCGTCACCTGTCCATGCATTTACCTACAAGCAAACCAACAATTCCGATGTTACAACTTGTGCCCCAACACAATGCAGAGCTTTCACAATAGAAGCAGTGTGAGTCCTTGAATCTAGCTGTTGCCATTAAGGTGTGCGTCTGGAGTTCTTTGAAGCAGGGTGATGAATGGTACAGACAGGTTGCAATGGAAAGACAAACAGACTGCGATTACAATCGGTATATAAAATTTCAACTAAATGATTTGATTCAAACAGCTCTCCCTTGAGCACCAGCCTACCTCTGTGTTTAGTGTCAATGTCAAAGCTGCAGAGAGCTGCACAAAGCAGGGTGGTCATCACATACCCACACATGGCCTTAAAAATGCGTGTGAGGAGGCTGCAAAGGAAGTTAAGGAATCTGCTGTGACTTCTACATGAAATGAGTCCTCAAAGGCTGGTGGTTCATGAATAGTGACTGTGAATCCTAAAAAACATTTTCATAAAGATAATGGAATTAGATGCATGGATCAGAAACCAGAGATTCATGTTTTGATGTGGACATGAATGTTGTGAAAGAGAAAGGAGGCTTTTTCTGTACATTTGTATTTGTGGGCGTGTGTGTGTGTATATCTAAATCAATGGGGCCAGATGAGACCAAAGCAATCCTACACAGTCAAAGGAGTCAACGGCAGGAGTGCAGTCAGGGGAATCGGCATGGAAATTAAAATCACCTAGCACTCGGATTCCATTAGTGTCCGTGCCGTGGCAGCGGAAGGACCTCTGACAATTCAGATACACACAGTGAAATTGGTTCAGTAAAGGGAGCGAGAAAGGCCAGCACAAACCCCATGTTTACGCCTTCTCTTATTGGTTGGGGATATAGACGCCTTCATCAGGGGTGGCACGCTTGGCTTGCCAGTGGTACGTGCAAAACCATGCAAATAAATGAACAAATAAGCAATTCACTAGAAGCATCACTCGGCAACAGTAAGAGCAAACAGAGTAATAATTCTAGTCCCAAGAAAGGAAATAAGGATGAGTTGATTTTTTCTTTTCCAAATGACAACAGTTTTTTCCTCCTGCCTGAAGGTATGCTTTGTTAAATAAACACATGGCCATATGACTATATAGTTTGCCTTTTTCTGTTGTGTAGTATTGACACCGACTTTCAAGCAACAAGTTCAATATCAGTATGATACAGCCAGCCTGGAGCTGCAATGAGTTTTGTTTTGTTTTTTTTTTTTACTCGTTTTGAGTGGTATGTTTATTCTGCTTTACAGTTCCTCCTTCAGATCCTGTGGTGGAGGGCGGCCCTGTTGTACGTCTTAAGGCTTACACACCTCACAACCTCACCTGCAAAGCTTCAGGAGCCAAACCTGCTGCTGAGATCACCTGGTACAGAGATGGAGAGGTCATGGAAACTGCAATTTATTCCAAGGTACAATGAGAACTGATCTTTGCCCAGCATTATCATCCAATCTCTAACACCCACACACGAAATTATAAAATATAACAGCAGGCAGGAATAAAGGCAATGCTATTAAAAATAGAAATATTTTCTCTTTGTGCATAATGCCCCTCTCTATTTCTCCCATTTCGCTTTTTATTTTTCTCATCTTTTTTCTGTAGTCTTGCCATTTTTTCTTTTTTATCATCAACTGTCTCTCACAAAATTCATTCACTCACTCACTGCAGTCCTCCCCGCCAACCGCCCATATTCAGTTGTGCCTGACCCCCCTCCACCACCACCCCTTCCAACCCCCTCTTCCTCCTTCTCCTCTATCCCTTCAATCGCTGCTAACCCCCCCTGCTCCCTAATGCAGCGACACTACAGCATAACTGGAGCATGTCAAAGCTCAGACAGGCATGAGTGTTTCATACAGTAGAGCTTCTGCAGAGAAGAAATCACCCACAACAATGCAGAAACACAATGGGATGTGCCAGAGCGTAAGTCAGCCGCGGCTGGGAAAGTGTCACATTTTTCATGGTCTCTGACCACGCTAAACGATGTTGAACGCCACATTTAAGGAGGCGAAAGCCCGCAGTGAGAAGGGAGGGAAGACGAGAAGCGAGGAGGGGGGAAGAATTGAGAAAAAGGACAAATGTAAAGTTAACCGGTAAGAGAGAATTTCCAACTTTAAGAAGTGAGACTTGGGAAAAAGAATGCTTTGTCCAAGTGAGGGGTGCTGACAGGGAGTGATGTGATTTGATCTAGCATAAAAATGCTTTTTGTGTGTCTGGCTGAGGAAGTGAAAGGCCTGCTCTATTGATTTGGCTGTCCAGGGAAAAAGCTCAGCTTGTCCTTGCTCTTTTCCAAATATGTGTGACACCTCTTTCTCACCATCACCACCCCAAAAGCAGACACACAGGCACCTTAACCATGACAGGTTTTTCTCCTTTTGTGTGTGTATATGTGTATGAACCAGAGAGGGAGAAAAGGAGTGAGCAGTGGGCCATATCCTCAGAATCTACACCTTTCCTCACTTAGGCGTATTGATTTCCTTGAGCAGTAAATAGATTTAAAAGATGATGACAAACAAGGAGCACTGACGGGGAACACTCTCAGAAATGTGGGAACAGCACAATATCCCTGCTGCATCATAAAATATATGATTTAACTGCCGTGCCAAAGAACAGGATGGGAAATGCCTCATACATGAGAAAGTGTAGTGCGTTGTCATATTCCTATGTGGTACCATCACAAATGACAAGTGACTTGCTCTGGCAATACTGAGTTGATGTTCAGTTCTCCTCAAGTACAATCAGGTCTCTTTAAAAATGCGTGTTGTAAATCAAATGTTTCTCTACTTTGCAACATAACTCTACAGACACTGATGGAGGATGGGAAAAGGGAGGCAGCTGTCAGTATGCTTCCAATCATCCCAGAGGATAGCGACTCTGGACGTACCTACACCTGCAGGGTTCTTAACCCAGCTGCCCCAGCCGGACGACAGACATCGGTCACCATCAATGTCCAGCGTGAGTGTCCCAGAAACAGCTTGCATATATATATATATATATATATATATATATACACACATATACACACACACACACATATATATATATATGGGAAATGTGTTGAAGGAGTATACATGGCGCTATATAGGCACAAGTGCATTTAATGTTCTTGCACTGTTAAGAAATAAACAGTAGCAAATAGAATACTAAACGAAACACAGCTATACATCTATACATGTGTGTGACCAATATGAATCCTTTCTCCTAACAGACCCTCCCTCAGTGACTCTATCGGTCCAGCCTCAGACTGTGACTGAGGGAGCCAAGGTCCTCTTCATTTGCTCTGCTTCAGCCAATCCAGAAATTACAGGATACAGGTATCCATCCTTTGCTTTAATCCCAAATTGTTCAGTCGGATTGCACCCTGTACACTGAGCCAGCAGTTTCTCTCAAAGTTTTAGTTATTCCAAAATGCAATTAGGGGTGCAAACTTAACAACTTTTAGCAAAACTCTGCCTTCCAACCCCCAAATATGACATTTATGTGATTCTTGTAGAGCTCCAAAAATAAACAAATACATTAATAAAAACCTAACCCCAGTAATCTTTACATATTAAGCCTCTGATTGGCTTACTTTAATGTTCTTTACATCTTCCAGCCAATGTCACTCTTGAATATGAACTTTTAGATGCTCCATATTTCCAGAAACTACATGGAACGTGAAGGAATGAGCTAACAGTAAGCGACCTGTTATTTAAACAATTCTGTTGGTGGCTGGATAAATCCATTTGTTATCAGAGCCAACTGACACACCTCCAAGACAAAAATTTTGTTCAATGTGCATTTTTTCTTTCCTGTTGAATATCATATAAAGCAGAGTTCAGCATCGCGGGAGAGTTTCTGTGTGCAAGTAAATCTGTTTCATCTGATTTGAAATTTAAAAAGCTACTCAATCTTTAGCATTGAGTGTTTCTTGCCTCTGAGTTTAATACATTTAATACAGATTTTTATTAAAATGAATTCAAATTGCTCCAATTCAACAGGCCGAATTCAGTTACCAAAGTACGAGGTATAAAGTCCAACAGCTGAGAACTCAGGACCGATTATTATGACAGATCATTCATAATGTCACATTCACGTTGGCTGACAGCTCTCAACATGATGTCCTACCGCCAAAGTCTTACCTGTGACAGGTAATCCTCCGGTATCTGCTTTGAATGGTACAGCAGCGCAAGCGTCAGGCATCTTTGTAGAAGAAGCTTGGCACTTCCAACATGGCGGTGTCACCGTTGCGGTATTTCTCTACTCCGCGCCATGAACCGACGAACCTCCCGCATCTGCGTCACGTGACCAATGACGCGTAACGTGATTGACTGGCTATTAGTTCGACTTGCTCTCGAGTCAATTGCTTTTCCCTGAGTTCTCAGCGGTCAGAGCTGAATCTTCTACATTCGACCTAATCGATCTGAGAAACTTGAATTTACTTGGAGAAAATTTTAGAAACCACTTTTAATCCCAATAGTGGAAAGATTGTACATTAAAGGTGAAACCCAGTTATTGTATTATTGAGTGATTAAATTCAGAGGCCTTTTGTTAAATTGCTAAAGGACTAAAAAAAATGATGTTATGAAAAGGTTGGTTGGTTGTCACCTGTTTTACCCTCAATTAGTTAGCACCCCAGATGATAAAGAGGAGAGGAGAAACACTGGGAGATTCATTCATTGAAATGGGCTGCTGGATTGGCAGCATTCAATTGTGATTGGCACAAGCCACACATCATTTAATAACCATGTTGACATGCATGGCTAAGTACCTTCCCTGAACTAATGTGGCCGTGTAACAGGATAACTCCTCTGTCCCAGGTGGTCCAAAGGAGGAGTTCCCATCTCTGAAGCAAATGGGGACAGCCTTGAGGTGACGGTGGACTACTCCTATTTCACAGACCCGGTCTCATGCGAGGTGTCCAACTCTGTGGGTAGCACCAATGTCAGCACCCTGGTTGATGTCCAATGTGAGTTTAACATGAGGCAAATTATCTTTAGAATGTGGCAAAACTAGTTTTTGTTTGTTTGTTTGTTTTTAGATTTTTAGAGGAATGTGTCACTCATTGATTGTATCTGTGCTGTTTCATCCTAGTTGGCCCCAGACTGCTGTCAGAGCCAAAGCCAATGACAGTGGATATAGGGATGGATGCATCCTTTACTTGTGCATGGACTGGAAACCCTCCTTTGACTCTGGCTTGGACAAAGCAGGGCTCAAGCGTGGTGAGGCAACAAATACTAGTCAACACCTTATCTTGGTGGCAAAGCTTCAACACCACTCCTCTTCACCATCCCTCCAGAGAGATAGATTCACACATGGCCTTGAGGCATGATCCCCCCCACATATTCTTTTTCAGACTGAATCTTCAACAGCTCCTCTCACCAAGCTCCCTAAGGGCTAAAGCCTCTGGCAGAAAACTGTCTGTCCACTGACAGATTCGTTCAACAGATTCATTCAACATCATCAACACATGACATACTGTCGTAGCTCTAACTTAATCAATCCTTCAGTCAACATGTGAGCTAAGGTTGTATCATAATAGAAGTACAACATTAACAGCAACAACAACTCTCCTTAGGCATTAAAAATGGCCAACTGGCCAATTTCCTCAAAGTCAATTTACACCTTCGCTTCACATCATCCTGGTAAAAGTCTTTTAGTGCACATGCCATCAGTGGGGACATCCCATAGGAGCTTCTCTCTTGGCAACTAATATAATTTCCGAGGCGATGCTGAAGAAAACTGTGGGATGGCATCAGCAATGCTGCCATCTCAAAGAGTGAATGCTCTCAGCCCCTCTGAGGGCAACACAGACATTTTTCTAATCCACCCACTGCCACTGTCCCTCACAAAGTAATGGATTAATTGGGTTACTTTCTAAGTGCAGTGAAATAAAAAAAAAAAGGGGAGGGGGGGGGGGAGTTGAGGTGGTGTGGAAATGGATGGGGGAGTGGTAAATGGATTAATCACAGCTTGATAGAATGACAGGATCAATGAGCAAAGGAGTGATTGAGTGTAGCTGCTCCAAAGGCTAGGCCCCTCACACCATAGTGTGCTCTCTTCTGTCCCCACTGTTTAATTACAACAATCTCCCCAGCAGCGCGGCCACTCAGCAGCGGATGAAGTGCTTAATGCTGCGTTTAAAGGTCTTTGTGATGAAATTAAACTCAAACCACCAGCATTGGTTACAATGGATAGCCCACCTCTCTTCTGCCTGCACAATGAGTGGGCCAATGACAAAGGTCCCGCCCCCCTTTTGTCTGCCTCTTCTCCCCACCTCAGCTTTTTTCACTCCTTCTCTTTCTTTCTCTCTCTAACTCATTTCTCACCTGTCTCTCTGGATCTCTCACCAGGTGCTCAGCAATGGTAACACTTTGCAGCTGAAGGCTGTTACACAGGAAGATGCTGGAACTTACACCTGCAAGGCCATCGTACCCCGAATTGGAGTTGCAGAGCGAGATGTGACTTTGACTGTAAATGGTGAGTGGATTCTTTTCAGATTGTATGAGATTCATTTATTGTTTGAAGGGATCTGTTGAATAATTGCATTTAAATTGATATCCGATTTGGTATTGGTCCGTATCTTAAAGCGTCCTTTTGCTTCTTCCATCTCTCCTCTTGTCTGATCTCTCTGTTTTTCTTCTTTGCATTAGGCCCACCAATCATCACAGCAGAGGCCACGCAGCATGCTGTCAAGCACTCTGAGGGCAAGCTGGAGTGCCGGGTGGGAAGCAGCCCCCCACCTGATAAGATTGTAAGTGAGACTCCTATTTGTATTGTGCGTGATTCAGTTCAGTTTTTGGAGCTTAAACACTCCTCCTACTTGCGCCCACATGAGAGCAATCACTCCCACCCTTACCCCTGACCTCACCTTCTCACCTTTGCACTAGCACATCACCCATTCACACATGAACAAATGGATTCACACACATGTTCACTACCATAATTGCACAGACATTGACTGCAGAGAGATGGTATAGTTGGGGGAACTGTGGGAGACTGGCTTCCTGCCGATTTCAGTCTAACCACATTCAATTAGCGGCCCAAGAGGAATCACTCTGCTGACCCTGTTGAACTGCTGAACACATTCTGGGCTGAGCGAGGATAATTAGGGTGTAAGGAGGAGTGAGAGACAAGTGCCCTGCTGGCCCTGTGCTAGAGACAGCAGAAAGCAACCTTATTTCATAGAGCAGCTACCTAACCCTCCTTAGGCCTCACCTGCAGGGCAGACGTGGGTGGCAGCTTAAACAAGAGCCTGTCAGCCACGTAGCATCTTAGAGGTCGGCGGAGAGAAAGCAGAACAGAAAGAGAAGCTGGTGTTCAGCCACCAGCAGGCGGAGATCTAAGGATAAACAGCCATAGAGGACTCTGCCTTTGCTCACCAACAAGGAATTCTTCACCGAAAAGTGACTGAATCCCTCCTCTCTTTACTCATTCTGCTCTCCACAGGTGTGGACCTTTGGAGACATGAGCCTGTCCTCTGGCTCCTCCGGTCGTTACTCGGTGCAGACTGTAACCAGTGACCATGGAGTCCTGTCTTCTCTGGTGTTATCTGAGACTCTGGCACAGGATTTCCAACTGCGCTACAACTGCACTGCTTGGAATCGCTTCGGCACCGGCACCGCCCTGGTCACTCTGAAGGAGCAAGGTACACACTGATGGAAGTAATCATGCCCCTGAGAGAACTACACCAAAGTTAGAGTGATTCCCTCAATCCCTGCTGTGAGGGGAGCCTGAGTAGGTGGAAGAAGTGCCCCTATTTGTGCTTATCTTAATTATATTCCTCTAATCGATATGATTTAATCAGCAGATGGTTCCTTTAATGAATATGTTTGCCCCATAACATAGATATTGATTGGGGACAAAAGTCAATTAGAGGAAGCCACATGTGTTTGTGGTCAGACTCATATTCTCGATCCCCATCTCTGAGCCAAATTCATCATCTCAGGTTGCAGCCCCTTTAAGTGATCTTAAAATGAAGCAGTAGTACTACTGCTCTGATGGTAGTGGAAGCCTTTGTTGCATCAGACAAAAAAAAAAAAAAGAAAAAAGAAAAGAAAAGGTCTTCACCAGTAATTTAGATCAACGTAACAGAGTGGGGTCTCCAGAGAAATGGGCAGCGGTATCTCCTGGAATCTCTAATTAGATTACTGTCTGTTGCTTCATTGCATGTCAGGCCTTGTTACCCTTCTTTCAGAGAGATTAGAGACAATAGCCAGGCTGTGGGATGCTGGATTGCCTGCATGAGCATATGCTAGCTCTGAGCAGGTCTGAGCTCACAGCAGATGAATTTATACAGGCGCTGATGTTTTTGGGATTAGCAAGACAAACGAATGGATCCGGGGGGGGGGGGGCTCTGATCAGCATGTTCCTGACACCAACACTTACGCATTACTATCCCTCATTTCATCTCTGCCCATCTCACATTTTTCTTGTATTTTTATTCCTGCTCCAGAAGCCTTGCCTATGCTGATAATCGTTGGTGGAGCAGTAGGTGGAGGCTGTGTTCTGCTCATCTGCATCATCACTCTAGTCTCCCTCTGCTGCAGGCACACAGGCAAAGGTGAGCTCAACGGTTAGTATGGGCAAGACGGTCCTCAGTCACTTCTTCATATCCACCAGATTCAAGGCTCTCTCACTTGTGAGCTGAAAATTGGGCAGGTTTTTTGTTCAATTTTCATGATTTTGAATATAATTTCCCATGTACATGCTCATCTGGTGATGTCAAGGCAAACTCAACTTTTTGATCCCTACAGGTAAAAGGTGCACCCGTCTTTCCAAGAGTGACATCAGAGTTCAGATCGTTCACAGTGATCACAACACTACCCGTGGCAATGATGACGAAGAGGATGTGAAAGAGCCCATGGTAAATTTCTTTGTTTGCTGCATCTTTAAGATGTATGTAATGACAGTTTGGGAAAAATTCTGATTTTAAGCGTAATTAAATGCTAAGGGTTCGTTTTGTTCTCATCCATGTGAATTATTGTTCATCCTAGTAATTTTTTAGAAATGTTTGGTCTTCCCTCAGGCCCCAAACAGCAGCGAGTCTCCAGGGACATCACGCACAGAGCACAGTGACCTTCTAGAAGAGGAAGAGGATGAAAGATCAGACATCAAGGTAAAACTTAAAACACTTATTTGATGCACAAGCAGGTATTGTTTTCATCCATTATACATGAAATTGTAAAGATTATGATTTGTTCTTTTCTGCTACTCATATAGGACCCCACCAATGGCTATTACAATGTCCGTGGCCATGAAGACCGCCACATACGGAGCAGCGGATTCTCTGAGTATGTGCCCAACTCAAGGCCAGTGTACACTCCATCGCAGCTGCCCTCCCCCAGCCCCATGTACGGTCAGCACGGTTCACAGCCTCGCATTTATGACTTCTCCCACCGATACGCGACCACCACAGCGGGAAGAACCTCATATGAACAGCAGCAAGCTGCCCAGCAGCAGCCTGCACAGCCTGCCAGTATTTACCCCACTGACCCTCTCTACAGTGGCTCTGCCTACTTACCTGCTACCTATGGTCGCGCCTTCACCAGTTACGTCAAGCCCGCTTCTTATGAGAAGGTGGATGCATACGACCAATCAGACCAAGCCAGCAAGGTATCCAGCTCATCTCGTTTCTCTTATGCCTCCTCACAAGTGTCCTCCCAGCAGTCTGACTATGGCCGGCCCTCACAACGTATGCAGACTCATGTCTGATTGGACTAAAAAATTTCAGAAAGGAAGAAAGAAGAGTAAAGGAGCATTGAGTAGTTAACTATTGTCGGCTCCACATGTGTGGCTGGACTAACATGAACAGATGAACAGATTTCTTTAGTGGATGGTCCTTCAAGGGCATGCGTGGACAGTAGTTGGAGGGAGTCATGTGATAACCCACCTGTTGTGACAGACTGCTGCATCTACAATATTGCTAACTGTAGAGCTCCTGAGCTGGAAAATTCAGCAGATTGTGATGTTTAAGTCAAACTTATGATTACAGTGTGATACCTCACCAGGTTATCTGTACACGATGACCACCCAAGACTGCGGAGATATTCTGTCAGTGGAAGGGCCAACTAGATGATAAATCAAATGCATCTCTTGAATTTGGGTGGCCAAAACAACTGGGGTAGCTGTCTAACTGCATTCCACAGTTTTCTTTGTCAATACTAAATGTCCAACTTGAACTCTAAAATACTTTGAAAGAACACATTAGAAGCGAAGATGCATTTGAGGAAAAAAACAGATATGAACAAGATATTTTTGTCTGTCATTTGATGTTTTGTTGGCATGCGAAAGGAATTCTAAGCACATTTGTGTCTCTATCATCAACTAAAGACTGAGCTATCCACAGAAACAGACATAAACTATCCTGCACAACAGGCTAGCACTACTGACCTACAAGTGCTACAGGCACTGTAATGTTTGAAGCGTTAAATCATCCGTGGAATACTTCTGGCCTGAGCTGTATTCCGGAAGCTTCTTCTGATAATAACCCTCACATGTTGGACTTGGCATTGTTGCTTACCGGTGGACAAAAGCAGGGGAATTTGTATTTTACCCTTCATTCTAATGAAGGACTGTTGTTAACTGTGTGTTGTAAAAAGATGGACAAGGTAGGGCCATAAGAACCCAAAGATGATGATAATTGGAGATAAGAGGGGCTGAGGCTGAATGCTGCACTCCTTTCCCTGGTACTGTTTGCTGATGTCTTTTCCGATTTGCAAAACGAAGAGTAGGCTATTACCAGAACAATCAAAAGTGGTGGTTTGGAAAATTGATGGCAATCTTGAACTTGAAATAAACTTGAAAATGAATGCAGCATCTTCAGCAGGCTCAGGTGGATTTAAGACGTGTGATGCAGTCCTAATGTGGACCATACACTCAAGTTTTACAACTCAATCAAATTGTCTCAACATGTTTACAAGAAACAGTACTACCCTGAAACACTACGTATCTGTACAAATGGCTGAGCCCATATTTTCTCTCTGTTGCATGCAAATGATGTGTCTAGTGAAAATCTTCAGCGTTTATATTCATGTCCATTTCATGTTTGAGACGTTGGTTTCTGCACCTGGCCCGGTTGCATCCCTCTTCCTGGATGTTTCAGTATGAATGCCTGTACTGCCATTTGTCTAAGAAGCTGTTACCAGGCAGCCTGATGAGAGAACAAATGTCACTTAAAGCGAAAAGGCAAACATCATCGCTTGTCTTTATTTTTATATTTTATATAAGCCTTAATGTACAGCGTGTAAGCTGCTCTATTGTAAAGTATCTTTATATACATATGTATCTATTTCCATTGATTTATTTGGGTCCACAGATCTTCTTTCTCTAAGTTGTTCATCAATCACTGAATGCAGTTACTATGCTTTTTCTTTTTTTTTTTTTGGAACACGACTAATTTCCATTTGTTTGTTCATTCTTTTAATAATGTATTAAGACTTTTATTTGCTAAAAATGAGCTATCATTGCTTGTACCTTTGTACACATATTTATATTTAAATAAAACCATTTCCGATAAAGAACTTGTTGGTGTGAATCCTGTGAGTTAATCGGCCTGGTGAGTTTCATTGGGCATGTGGGGGAACAGTGACAAACAAAGCTTCCCATGTAGAAACAATGATGAATACATAAATTAGCAGCACTGTCTATGTTGATTTTCCTATTCCCTCAGTGCTGCACAGCTTTTAATGAAGACAGACGATATTGCAGCACCCCCACTGTATGTGTATCCACCTCCCAAAGCTGACGTGCCCATCTTGAACGGTAATAGGATAGAGCTGTAACAATACGAGTTTGTCTTGTCACCTCTGTTCCTTAGGTAGGCATGCTGCGCACGATGGGGAGGAGCGGTACATGCTCATCGCAGTTCTTCTGTGAGAAGAGACAAGGTCTCAAAAGACAAACATTTATTAGGCACAACATAACACTAACCAAGGCACCATCAAAGCCAAATAATACTGGAAATGCAATTAGTCAGATGAATCAGATGAAAGAGGTTTATTCAGTTAACTTTTGTACAAAACATTTATAGAAACACAAACAAAGAAAGAATGTAAAAGAAAGTATTTCCATGATGAGTCAATGTACAGCACTCATTCTATTGGACATAAGTTTACACTTGAATATATTCTGTGTAAACACACTTTCAAATTCAATTCCAGTTTTCACTTTTAAAAACTTCCCCCCTCAATGATTAATACTTATCGAAGTCTTTGGTTCACTTCATCCAGGATGTAATATTTCCAGGAAAATCAAGATAAAGGCTAAAAATAGACTAAAAGAAACTAGTGGTGGTCTACAGGAGGAAAGTCTTAGGGATAAAAACTTATTGGATCGCTTTGGCCACTTGTGACAAACCTATTAGTTTGCTTTGGCTCTCCTGCATGTGACAGAAGACTTCAATCATCCTGAGCTTAAATAGAGAGCTGTGAAAAACCATCTGAGAGTGTAGGACAAACACAGATATAGGATCCCCACTCAGGTCAACAACTTAAAACTATGTGGGCTTCGCTCAAGTCTCAGATCAGAGTTCCTCAAGAACCATGCTGATGTTTTTGCTTGCTTTAGGCCATCAGTGACAAATCTAGTATATCTAGTATACTTAATGTTACTGCTGGCAGCTTTCCATGGCAAAGTTTTGACATTAGTTAATTAATTTTTCCATCCATTCAGCTTTGGGCTTTCATTTACTTTAGTATGATACAAAAATGGTCCTTAATAGATTTGAGCATGATGCTTGTGTATTTTTTTTTTTTATTTTTTTTTTTTTATAGTTTTTCATCAAACATTTTTCGTTTCTGAAAGTTGATACTCATGCTCAACTGGTAACTGAGACTAATGGCTGCCTGGTAGGCAGGGAGATAGAGATCAGTCAAAAAACAAAACTATGTGATGCTTTGAAACATTGTGCTACGGACCTTTATGATATTGGACTGAAAAAGCTGCAGCGATATAGTCACTGGAAATGTATTTTCGCAAAGTGCAAAATACATTACAACTCAAAAGGATAAAAGCACATCGCATGTCACCACCTGTGTAGAAAAAAATACATAAAAATTAAATTCAGCGAGTTTAAGGAAACACACTACTAAAATGTTCATATTCTGCTCATACCTGACGATGCTGTGTTTTACTATAACTGGGAAAATGATTCCCAGAACATGCTGATTTTATTATTGCATTATAAATGACATCAGTGCTATGGGGAAAAAAATACGATCCTAATTTAGCTTGAAAAACTATACAAAGAGTGAGTGAATGAGCGAATGAGTGGCAAAACAGGGATTGGCAACCAAACAAAGTGCTTGAAGTCACAGATGTGACTCTCTGGGTCCATGCAACAATGGTGCTAAAAAGATCCATCGTGAAAAGACTTGAATTCCTGAGAAAAACTCCAATGTTCTTTCTCCAATATTTTTGGCACTCCGACATTGTTCCCTGCTCTGCATGCCTCCCTGGTCCTCGCAGCATCATCAAATTCCTGTCTCTGCCTTGATCCAGTCTCTCAGCTTGGTGACACGTGAGTAGACACCCGGCTTGTTCCGACGAGCACAGCCCTCACCCCAGCTCACAATGCCAGCCTGGAACCACTTCCCACTCTCCTCGAAACACGCCAGGGGTCCTCCAGAGTCTCCCTGGTGAGCATTGTAAGGGGAGATCAGTTATTACATTGGACTCATATGTGAGAGCATGATAATTGTATGGGTGTAAAAATAGCAACACACACACACACACACACACACATACATACATACACACATACATACACACACACACATATACATACATACATACAAGCAACACATATATATATATGTTGCTTGGTCTCACCTGGCATGCATCAATCCCTCCAACCAAGAATCCACTGCAGAGCATCCTGGAGGTGAGTTGGCCCTCTGTGACTATATTGCACACAGTGTCATTGATGATTTTTACAGAAGCCTTCTGTAGCAGCTGTGCCTTTTGACCTGCAAGATCAGGACATGTCCTCTGTGTTAGTCACTAATATCAAAAGTGTTAACAGTTCAGATTAGCGTTAGCTAACGAAGGTTTAAGAAGCTGCCCATGGAAGCCTATGTCTGTCTTGATGTATGGATATGGAAGATGGCTTAGTAAAACAGAGCAGATTAGAAAAAGCTGAGAGAAAAGCGAGAGAGGGCCGAGTTGAAGAGAAGTATGTCATGACAGGAGTGATAAAGAAATGGGAGGGACATTAAAGAAATTGAAGAACAGGACAAAATGAGAAAGAGATAAAGGAAAGGAAAAATAGGCAGACAGGGAAAGAAGATGAAGGACGGAGATGAATAGCTTCGTGAAAAGGATGGGGGAGGCGTGAGATGTCTTCATTTTGATGCGAGTTGGATATGCTAAAAGGAAAAACCACTGCAGAGTGGGTCAACCTTAACTGAGGAATAGCAGCATAGATATTCATATTAGTGTGATATTAATCTGTTACAGTAAAATAAATAAATAAATGAAACTTAGTAGAACTGTGACTATAAATAACCAATTCATGTATAATAATAACAATAATGTATAACAATAATACCTCCTTCGCGGAGCGCGCCCCAGCCTGTGACCCAGCAGGACATGCCTGCATGGAAGACGTGGGAGGATGAGGGTAGGCAGATGGGTTGGATGGTGTTTGTGAACTCCAGCGGCTCACTGAGCTCCAGCAGTGCAATGTCATAGTCAAAGGTCATTTGGTTGTAATCGGGGTGGGAGATGATCCTCTTCAATGAGCGCCGCTGTACGTTTTCATGGTTGTACTGGTCCTGCATGCCACTGTAGGTCTGCCAGTTGGATGCAATATGGTTTCTGTAGTGGGATGTACAGCATCATGGAGTGAGGGTTATGGTTCTTTACATGCACAAGGCAGCATGGACAGGTACAATACTGTAAATATGTCAACAGCCCTACAAACTTTGTTTAAGGTTATGTGTTTCAATCTCCAATGAAACTGTGTCGGTCAAGACAAAGCAAGACCAACACAAACAAAAGCTTCAAAATAATAATATTAAATTAAAAAATAAAACTCATCAAACTTTTACAACAAGAACAGAAAATCAAAAGCTTCACAGAGTTAGTATTTATTTTTGGATTGCCCTGAATTTAGACAATATTGTTGACAACAATGCAAAGTTACACTGTACTCATGATGATATATGACAAGAAAGAAAACTTGTTTTTCTTTGGAAAATGCTCACAAATTAAATATGGGTCTTTTGTGCAACACATATCAACACTAGCTGTGAGTGTGGGAAAATAAGTACATTCCCCGTTGGTTGTAACAGAAGTGGCTCAGGCTCAGTGGCTCAACAGCATGATTAGTGCTCCACCCACAGGACACTCTGTTGAATACAGCTACATGTTTTCATGAATGATTTGTAAATAACCCCCCCCCCCCCAAACTTCACTGTCATCAGGGGTTAATTTGCAGACTTTGCAATTTGTGTATAATGGTCTCTTAATGTGAATAGTACTTTCCACTACTGAATACTGATAACTGACTAATAAAACCTGAAAAGATGTTAAAGAATGTCATGAATCATAAAATATAAATGGGAATAATACCAGTTTATAGGCTCAAGTATATAAGAGGGAATCTGGTTGTACATGTGAATGAGAGATTTGGATGTAGATGCTGTGACTCACTCTGGGCTGCTGGTGACAAAACAGTGGGAAGCTGAAAGGAGCCAATTCTCAGAGATGATAGAGGCACCACAGACATGCCCATAGGTCTGGAAGTGAAGGCTGACCTGCCAGGGCCATTCCCCCAGCTTGGCGTTCTGTCCTCCCACGATACGGTTCAGCTTATAAGGCCTGGTGCCACAATCTGACATTTAACAAAAAATACAATGAGAAAGGTAGGGCATTGGAGGGTGAGTTCAAAATGTTAGGTGAAACTGAGGGACGGGGGGGAAATCTGAAAAAGAGATCAAGTTGACTTGAAGCCATCTCCATTGGATTGGCCTTGGCTGTATGTGCTGCTATTACTCTTCGGAATCCAAATAAGGCACACTGGCATATTAGCTGATCAAAAACAAAAAAAGTAAAAATACAGGAACACCCTGAGGCTCAAATGGAGGAAAAAAAAAACAAAAAAACTTCAGAGATGACAAGATCAGCTTTCAAAGAGGAATGAAATAAATAAAGCAGCCAAGGCCTGGGGCTCTTTTCTAACAGACAGCCCAACGTGCAGCTTAAATCAGCTTGTCTATAATCTTATTTGAAGGACAGTGAGGAGATTTGATCCACTTTCAGCTATTTTAATTTTGAAATTGAATACTAAAAGAGGGGAAAAAATTAAAACATTTCTTACGACAGCTCTCCTCATCCGAGTTATCAGAACAGTCGTTGACGCGGTCGCATTCGGCATTCACCTTGTTGACACACTCTTCGTTCTTACACTTGAAGCTGAAGTTAGAGCAGATACCTAGAGCTACAGTGTGGTGGAGACAGGTCCAAGAAGCAAAACATATAGCAGTACATAAGTGTCAGAGCATTGCTAAGTTTATCCGGTAAAATAGTGTGCAATCAGTGAGCCTTCAAAGTGAGACTTGAAAGCACAATGCAAAGTGATTGAGGAGCTGATTGCTAATTGGGTGTATCGATTGGGGTTGAGGTCCAATATCCCTCTTTATTCACAGAAGTGAAAATCAGAAGGAAATGCAAGAGTGCCATCTGTGTGTGTGTGTGTGTGTGTGTGTGGCCAAGGGAAAGTGAAAGTGAGAAACAGTTAAATAAAAAGTTGGAGGAAAGAAATACTTTGAATCAACAATGAATGACTCTCCAACACGGCATCTTAAAAAAAACTATACCTAAAACTCTTCTGAGCGGTGGAAAAAGAAAAAAAATGGAATGGTTGGTGTAACACGTTTATAGATTACTCTGCTGGGACTTCTCACCTGACTGATTTGGAAAACAATAAGCACCGCTACTTACAGGCTTGACAATTGGCCTCATCGCTTCCATCTGCACAGTCCTTCTTTTGGTCACAAACAATGTCCTGAGGCAGACAAACCCCGTCCCCACAGCGCCACTCATTGGCCTCACAACCTAGAAGCAATCACAGATAGTGGGAATATCACGGGAAAATAAGGATGGACAGATGCTGGGCAAATTGGGCAAGACTCCAAACAAACTCCATTACTGATGGAATAATGAGTGCACACAGCCCAGCAGTGAGTGACCAGAGCGTTAGCAATGATGTCCCTTTAATACTAGCACAATTAGCATCGCATTAGATAGAGTTTGTATCCCCTATAGGGCACTTAAAAAACAGGGATACTTACTGCACTTCTTCTCATCGCTCCCGTCTCCGCAGTCATTGACGCTATCACAAACCCACATCCTTGGTTTGCACAAACCATTTCCACAAGCAAACTGGTCATTCTCACAATCTGGGGGAGCAGCCATGCCATGAATTTAACAGAGGAAGATGTAAATATGAGTGAAAAGGATTTTTCAACAATTCAATTACATATTGAAAAAATAAACAAAGAAATATGTATATAGAGACAGATAACGTCTCAAGTACTGAAGGTACAGCTAAACAGTCTGGGGAATGAAAACCGATTAGCCTTCTGAGAGTTAGATGAGATGGTTGATGACACTCTCATAAGTGAGTTAAATACAGAGCATTGGTTAGTTTTACGAAGCACAAGACTTAAAACACCTCAGCTCTGTCTGAACGCAACATAAACTTCCAGAAACTCCAAATCCTGTAATTTAACATGGGACATGCTTATTTCATCTGTATTAAAAACAAAATGGGAAACTGGTAAATTAATTGGCAAATTTTGTAGGAGATTTGCTCAGGACTATAAGCTCTTAACAATCAAAAGGCAGAAAGGCCCCAGTCCAGGTAATCAAACCGTGACCCTTCTTACCATAAGGCAACAGCACTAACCACCATTTCACTGTGCTGCCTATATAACCAAAGTTTGTTGTTTTTAGTCTCTGACACGGCCAGGAAAGACATTTCTCACTGTTCCCATTCTCAAAGCTGAGGAAAGCTAGGTGCCTTAGCCTTATATTTATCATGCAGCTGTAAGATCAAATCAAATCTAACTTATTTATACAGCACCAAATTACCAAAATTGAACCTCTCATCTAGCTCCTGAAGGAAGGCAGATAAAAACACTTAAAATAAAGAAATTTTTTTTCTAATTACTCTTTTAAGTACAAAAGGTAACATGGCGGCAATGAGTAAGCGTGCGATTGGTTCAAGGGGCAACTTACGGCACTTCATCTCATCACTCATGTCACCACAGTCGTTCCACCCATCACACCTCAGTTGCTTTGCAATGCAGATGCCAGAGGCACAGGCAAACTTGTCGGGGCAAGCTGTTCATAAAACAGTGAAAAGAGGCAGGGAGGGGAGAGAAAAGGAGTAAAAGAGGGTGATGACAAATTGAGCAAAGGGGAGTGACAGAGTATGCTCACAACATCTGTCATGTGGCCAATGCTTGTCCCTGCTGATCGGAGCAATTATAAATCCATTTCAGTCAAACTGGGAGACAACATAAAGAGCAGAGGGTTTTGGAAGTGCAGTGCTCATGACTGACAGTGGCAAATAAAATGGACCCAATAAACAAGCTCTCTGGTGATTAGTTTGGCTCTTGAGTTTCACTGCCGCAGTTTCTAAGCCTCTATCACTAAAACAGCTCTATTTGGCTGTCAGTCAGCCATTGTCTTCTAGTCTACCAGACTGCACGGTTACTCTTCCCGTCTTGCTCTGTAATGGCAGGCTATGAGTGTCACTGTCATGTTGCAACATTTGGCCTGTCTCGCCAAGTGCTGTGTCAGTGTGGGTGCCAGACAAGACTTTTAACTCACGGTTTTCCGGATCAAATGCGGTGTACTCTGCGCTGAAGCCTTTGTCAGTGTAGGACTCATCGGAATGGAAGTGAACATTTAGGATGTTGTTTTTGCTGGTCAGAGCCAGAGTGGACATTTCACCACAGTACCTGGCACACAAATCTCAGGTTTGTTACTGGATTTCTTTTGAAGTAATTTCAGGAGTTCCTGAACAGCCAGACATGTTGCAAACCGACAGCAGATTAGTAAAAATTATCTTTGGTAAAGGTAAACTGAAACAGAATATCAATAATTAAACAGGAAACCTCTTTGTGAGCAGAAATATAGCAAATACTTGGGGGGCAAAGGTTGAACCAAGGACAGCTTCAGGCATTACTTTGCTATTCACCTTTGATTTTGCTGACAAACTGGAAGGTTTGGTTAAAACCTGCATGGCTGCTTACTTGGCTGTTCATGCTTCAGTGTGGCTATTTTTCAGCTTTTCATGCTGATAGCAGCGTACCTATTGCTTATTGAGCTGAAGAAAATTGGGCCTGACTGCTATGCTATGCACACACTGTCAAACACAATCACATATATAATTTTCATGACTTCAGTCTTACTTGGTATCCATAATTTCCACAAAGTCTTTGTGACACACACGGATGTCCACCCCCGGCTCCTTCATGCGGAACATAGTGAACTTCACTCGCACCTTTTTCCCAGCAGGGACCTTCAGCATAGAGGAAGATGGGGTTGGTTCATGAAAAGCCTTATTTATCATGCCAGTCACTCCTCTACACACAGACATCTGTATCACATGTAAATGTAAACATCCACGCAACACACCCAAGCAGACAGTGGACATACACACCAGCCCCCCTGCCCCACTCAAAAAAAAAAAAAACAAACAAAAACAACAACAAACCCAACAACACACAAAACACTGCAGCTCAGCTAGAGCTGCGGCAGCAACAGCAGTCTGACACATGAAGATAGAAGAGGTACTGAACAGCTTGGCGTCTATAGTGCTGCCTCAGCATTCCTCTCATGGCAGGCTAAGGATGGTGGGGGAAATGGGTGGGTGGGTGGAGGGGTTTTAGGAGGAGGAGGGGGCGAAGGAGAGGAGCAGTGATGCAAACCTGGATGGTCCACTTGCAGTCAATGGCAGGGGGATAGAAGACTGGATAAAGTGGAGAGGTGAAGACTCCTTTGCTTGCAGAGAGGGCACCACCACAGGTTTGTACTGCAGATGAAGATGAGATATATTCACTCACTTCTGATCAGTTTCAGCTCAGTGAATTATTGTAGGTTTAGCAGAGAATACAGTTGCAAATAGACAATGTTTGTGCCAATGAGTGTCTCCTTTATTACGTTCAGACTTGGGAATGGCTTTGTACTCTGCAGCGAAGCCTGGCCTCTGGACATTAGTGTCAGCAATCAAGTTAATCAGCATGATGTTGCCAGAGGACACCACCTCCAGAGGGTTGGAAGGAGGCCTCTGACCACACTTCCTGTGAAAAAAGGGGAAAAAAAGGAGTAAGCAAGTTCTTGCAAAAATAAGATTTGATTACTTTATCAGAAGAATGTGTTAAAAACAAATGTAGTAAAGGCCACCATGAAGGACCAGATGATTGATTGAAGCATTTAGTTTTTCATTTTCTTAGGATGTGCCAGATTTAAGGAAGTTAAGTGTGGCTGTAATTGTTTTTAGTCAGAGACACAAAAAAAAAAAAAAAAAAAAAATCATTGTGGCAAACAAGTTTAAAACACTCGAAAGAATTCTTTAGGGAAAAAAATAAATCAATAGATAAACAGAAGAAGAGATAAATATGGTGAGAGAGTGCCAGCACTAAATAAAAATTGCTTAAGCTGAGTTTGAAAGTCAAAGATTAGGTATCAGCAAAAAGTTGCAAAAAGTTGCCTCCATGGCTCTGGTGGCAGAGCCATGGAGGTGAAAATGATGCTGCAAGAATAGTAATACATCTATCTCTGGTACAATAACGTCATTATAGCGTATTATATTATGGTTCTCATGAACCCCATGTCATGTTCGATAAGGCTGATCACTCAATAGCATTCTAAAAATTTTATGCATCACTTGGTTACACATATTTGTTTGGCAATGGTTCCAGAGTTTGACATCACCTGCAGCTACAGCTGATGTTGCATTCAGGAGCCTGTAGTTTCAGAATTTTACCACTCCCCCACAGACAAAGTGCAATTACACTCAGTGGTATAGCAGTATTCAGGTTTTCACCCATCACAGATTTGAAAGGAGAGGTCTTTTTGAGGCAACTCAATCTCTCCAAGGTCTCAAAAGTTAACAATAAAAGGGACATGGCGCTCTGAAGGCTTCAGAGCCAAGAAAAAAAAAAAGTTCACAAATCACAAATGCAGTGAAAGGAATGAAGTGGAACCTGGTTTCTACCCACATCAAAATAGCTTTTACTCTTAAATCCCTCTGCAACATTTCAGTCAAATACAAAGTGTTTCCTGGTGGTTGTCCTCTGGGAATCACGTAGAGATATGCTCCCCCTCTCTCTGATCTTCAAGACTAAATAAATGAGACAAATGTTGGTTCAAACAAACCCTGCTACCAAGGTTTAAAGGCAGGATGAGAATGTGATTTTTGTTACAACTTGTAGTTCTGTTGGAGTACAAATTAGTCATTTTGTTTCGTTTCTTTTAAATACAATTCCTCTTGCGGGGGAGACATTAAAGCAAAGAATACTGCACCACATACCACCATCAAAAAGAGTGACAGAAAAACCTGATTCATCAATCAAAGATGTTACTTTTAAAGAGAGCCTAACGTGTCTAACAAGTTTCCCAAATACTCTGGACATTCACAGGTCATCACTTACTCTGTGATGGCCTGTGACTCATCAGGACTCAAAGAGTCAAAGATGGAGACAAAGTCATCCGTGCAATCATCCTCAACATGGAAGAATGGGAACTTGACAGAAATGGCGTGGCTCTCTGAGGTTCGGATTTGCCACTGACACCGAACCTTGGGAGGGTAGGCTACAGGGTATCCTGGAGATGAAAAGCTCTTCTCCGTTTCTTCAGCCTCCAGCTTGTAGAAACACTCATCTGAGCACAAAAGACACAAGTTATATCTCAGAACATACATGGAACTAGAAAACAGCAGTTTATGGCCAGTAAACTAAAATATCACTATATTTATATTCTGTATCTCCTACATTTTGGATTGCACTTTGTAGGTTCTTCTGATCTTTTATGCAACAGACCTATGTCAAGTCAGATGTTAGGACAGTGCATCCATTTCAGGAATGAAATGTAATATAGTCTAATCAAGCCAAGGTTCCCAATTGCCAGACAGTGTTAAAGAAAAGTGTTGGGCATAGTGACTGAGTCGCCCTGGCCTGATACGGGGTTCTCAATCTCTGACTAAAGCAGCACATGTACAGTACAGGCGGGGCCAGCCATTCGTCACAGACTGGCAGGAGGGTGAGCATCTAGCCAGCTGGAAAATTACAGCTGCGAGTGATTGAAATGGGACGCGCTGTACTCACTGGCTCTGGGGTTCCTGGCCATGCGAGGGTCTGTGACTGGAGACAGAGAGAGAGTGGCAGAGAAACAGGAGGCGAGGTAAGAATGGGTCACCAAAGTTGGGAAGCTGATAGAATTTGATGCATGAACCTAAAATATTTGGGTTGCACATTTTCTGTTCCATTTCCCTGCGGTTAAAAGACCCGGCGGTGGTGTGTAGCTCTTTCTGCTCCATCTCACCTTGCCCTACAGCAGCAACCCATACATCTCTGTCTAACTATCTGGGACAGCAACATCAAATCATACCCACAGAAATCATTTTAAAGAGGACCAAAACCACTGAGTCACAGGCCCAGCAGTTGGCTGGTAGCCAGGATGTGGACAAATCCAATGTGAATGCTGAGAAGACAGAAGGAAGAAAAATGGCTGTCTCAAGCCAGGCCAGAGCTCAGCTAATATCATTAGAGGATCCAAACAGCATAAAATGTGCAATCTCAGATGAAGCACAAGCAGAGAGCTCTGGCTTATCTATTATCATCTTATCAGCACAACTCAGAGCTGGCTCCTATAATGCAAACAGAGAGCACACAGAATACCAATGCTGATAGGAGATGACAATGACCGTATTCAGATCTGTATTCACTGTGCTTTATCTTTGCTGATAGTTAAATGTCATATTCATGTGCCAGCTGTAATAAAACACCAAGATACCCCTTTGTGTGACCCCCCCCCTCCACCCGCCCACATGGCCCCCCAATGGTACCTACACGAGGCAGTGACTTCTGTGATCTTAATATCACTGAGGCTTGAACCAGTGCGTTGTTGATTAATGCCTCTTTCCAGCGACTCCAGTACCCGTTCTTCTGAGAGCTCAGGCAAAATGTCCAGATCTTCAATTGGAACATAAAACTGGGACCAGAAGTAAGCAGTCACACCCTCACTGGTATAAGGGAAATGTGAAAGAGAAGGAGAGGGAGAAAGGAAAGCATTGAGAAGAGATTTAGTAAAAAAGCTTTAACATTTACGAAGACACAGCAAACCAGTGAAAGATGGGCGATTTGAAATACTGCAAGAAAAAAATAATCACAAAAGCCAAATCTGGCAGCAGCTCTATATCCTCTGCCCACACCCTCTGTACAGCAGCATGACTACAGTGTTTGAATTTACTGCCAATGTTTGCACAGCACTATATAATTCACTACAGTGCAATGCTACACAAGTAACTGAGTATGGTCATGTAGGGGAGTGACAGGGTCCAGGGGCCTCGTCTCTGTTCAGGCGTCAATATGAGAGCCAGGTCACAATGACCACATCTAATCTTTTGGACGTACAGAAAAACACAACAGCCTTGCAGGTCTATGCAACAAAGCTTTCACTTCATGTAAGTAACTTCAATGTAATATAACTTCAACATGAAGTCTCTGGTATCCAATCCTAACCCTAACAGCAGACAGTTTAGGAGTGGAAAAACAGTAGAGGAGCTACAGTACCTGAATGCAGTGACCACAGATTTAGTGTAGTATTTTGCAAGCAGTGGTTCTTTCAAGTAGTTTTCCCCCAGCTGTGTAGAGAAAAAAATATTTTTATAAAACAGGCCATGTACAAGATTCCTGCTTGTCTGCCTGAAGACGAAGTACAAATTAGCATGTTAACATGAAAAAAAAAAAAAAAAAAGCCCTCCATGCAAAGCTCACAATAATGGAATCCTCAATTAACTGTCTTGCCTTCAGCTGCAGTGAGCTATGAACTATATCAGACATGGATACCGATATGGTTCAGCACAAGTAGTATTTATGGGGGTAGGCGGGAGTGCAGCTTCACAAAAGGGGAAGAAAAAGCCAAAGCTGATCAAAAGGTGGAACAGGTTTCACAAGAGCAGATATAAACACTCACAATAGAGGAAATGAACCTGTTTTCTTTTTGACCCAAAGGGGTTACAATACAATTTTCTACAGAGGGGTGGTGCTAGAGCGACATTTTAAAGTTGCTGGATATTTGTGTAAACGTATCCCAGCATTGTTGGCTCCTGCAGTTCTCAAAGTGAGCGGACAGTTTATAGGAGACATGACAGGTGGGGCGCAACAAACTGGAGGAAATTTTGTGTTTCACGCCTATCTTTATTGACAGCAAAGATCTTGCATTCAAAACAAAACTCCCACACACAAAAAAGTCAATCATCCATAGTCTGCATTAAGCCTATGTTCTAATTAAAATAGTTTATAGTAAACAATGACAAACTTACTTCTGTCTCCAGTTTTTTTGCCAAGCTCTCGAATTCTTCGCTGCTTGTGTCCTCTAGCTTCTCGTCATACTGTGCGCCAACCAGCTTCATATGCCCACTGAAGACCTGCTCTGTTGGGCTGATGTGTCTATGTAGAGTGGCATCAGAATCAGCGTCTTTGACTTGGAAGAGACAGGAAGATGAGGGTTAAGTGTCTGCAAAAAATATGTGTGTGTATATATATAAGATTGCTGCCTCTGATGAAGAGCTGAGGTGAAAAAAAAAAAAACGCATTGAAGCAGTATTTTAAAGCTGTAAACTGTAATCTCATATCAAGAGGACAGTTTGGTTCGTAAATGACAGAGAAGCTGTGCTGTGGACTCTGTGACATCTGTCTGCTTTGCATTATTGAAGGAGAAAGTTGATGCAGTGAAACACAAGTGGGAAATTACAAAGTCCAAACAAGCCAGTCTTAATAAGTTTTCAAAAAGATTTCAGAGCAGTGCCTTCACAGAAAATGGAAATGATCCCCATCACAGTTTCTGATGTTCACAAAGCAAACACTGAAATTCCAATTTAATTTCAATCAATACAAATCTTGATTTATCCTCAGAAATGTCCAGAGAAATACAGTATCTCACTTTATTTAATCACACATATAAACACATATTACTGTACTGTGAGGCTTCATTGTCATTTTTAAATAGTAATTTTATTGTTAATTGTATATTTTATTATTGATCATACTCACATAAAAACAGCCAAATGAGAAATGCTACAACAGCCGCTACAACCAGAACTGCCAAAAGAGCCCCAACGATGATGCCAGTCTTCTTCTTTGACGACACCTTCTCTTTGTTGGTGAAGAAGTCAATTTGCTCGTGGCGGCCATTGGGTCCCTGATGCAGAAAAAGAACAAAACAAAGTCAACAAAACATAAAGCAAGTATGCCATTTTGTGCATTGACTTGGATTATACCATGAACCACAATGAGAAATGTATACCTGCAGTGTGGATTCAGTCTTATCATGTGTGTATTAAATACAGTAGCAACAATAATCTTTAGTTTAAGACACATTCCCACATTTCTTTTACATTTAATCTATTGTTGGCCACACATCACACACTTCTCTTAAACCAGATGAGCTGTAAATGAGCATTTAAATGAATTTCTGCCGGTATGTCAGTTTGAATTTTCTATAACTAATGTTACAAGAACAACACTTTCAACATACTTATCTCTCAGCATAAATGACTTTGTGTGTCTTATGTGTCTTTACTTGTCATACATTTCCTCTTTGATATATTGTAACTGAGTTGCTAACTAATAACTGTACGAACAGCTGATTTGCTCAGCTTTCCAGGAATGGCATGTTAAAACAGGGAGATTGTGAATGTTTGCAAAACTGGCCAAACCTGTAGCAACTGTGACAGACAGCCCACACTGACACCGCCTGCGTACATGCAATCACAAACTGACTTAATAAAGACGGTGCAACTTAGCAAAGGATTTGGGCTTAATAGTTACGGCTGTGTGTGTCCTGTTGATACTGTAGTGTCTGTTGTTGAGCTCTCTGAAGGAGGAAGACTGAGAGAAAGGTTTCACAACACTTAGTAATCAACACACAATGAATTCAGTGCCTGTAGCTCAAGAGTGAAGAAGCCCGAGTGCCATTAGGAATAGAGAATCACTTTGGCATTAAATCAATTTGTCAGATGTGCTGCCCCTTAAGATGGGGGCTCAATTACATGAGTCTAGATGATAACTCATAGCAATTAAGGCCTATTCTTACCCAGCCCAGGCTTCCACACATGCTTTCTAATTGGAATCTCTAACGGCAATCATGGGCCAGAATGAAGGGAATCATTAGAGAAGGGGTCAGCAAGTGCTCCAGGGTCTCTTTCTATCAGTCACCATGATCACAGACTAATAAAACCATTACATGCTCTTCATCATATCACATTCTTCACCCCTAGAAAGAATTACTACCCCAGCTTTGAACAATGGGAATCACAAAAAAAAAAAAAAAAAAAAAAAAAAGCTGAGGCATTCTTAAAGACGAAGCACTGCATGTCTGTCTCTCAGGCCACACCATGTTGTAGCGCTGACAATCGGAGTGTAACAGCAGATATCAAGTTTAGAGAACTGTGAGAAAAAACAAACAGACATAAAATGTGTTAACCAACAAAATAGGAAAGATGTGCAGAAGCAGACCAACCAGTCTGGCAAGAAGAAAACAGGCTTCCATGTTTTTAAGGTGTGGTTTCAAACAAATAAAAAGACAGCTTGCACTCCAGTAGAGTTATTAAAATGTCACTTCAGTATTATCCCTAATTGACAGATTTCTCCAACCTATCCACATCTGTAGTCAGTGTGAAAAGTCATGACTGAACCGACAATACAGTATATCCAAGTACTGTACTCCCTCCAGGTTAAAGTATCGACATTACAGGTACACTGCTGGATTTGTATGAAAACATTAACTCACATTGGTAACGCATTAAATGATACTGTGGGGTTTTTGTTAACTAGTGTGTTAAAATCTGTTTTAGTGAACCAAAATACCCATTGTGTCAGTCAGGTGGCACATCAAAATGGAAATGGCATACCATGATTGTGAGACAGGTGCGCCTTCGGACAGTCACATGAAAGCACCCTTTGAAATGGCCTATTTTGTTTTGAAAAAAAAAACAAAAAAACAAAAAAACAACAACAAAATAGCCACTTAGTTATAGATCACACATAACTGTGGTGTTGTGTTTATATTTATGCTTTTCTGCCACGAAACCATTTAAATCTGTCATTCAGACCAAAGCTTTCTGCGCTCAAAATATCAAACATTAATATACAATGTCACATTGCAAAGGGCTGCAAACTTAACAAACCAAGAGCCCAAACAGACAATAAGAAAAAAAGGGAAACAAAAAGATGAACAGAAAGTCAACGTTAAACTTAACTTTAATAAAAAATATTTTTATAAAAATTCACATTTGGGACAATATATCAAGCCTACATGATGTATGCAATTTTCTAATTGTACAGACCTAAGAAACTGTCAGCTAGATCAGACTTAGTCAACAGAGCAGAGCTTTCGCTGTGAAACTGGCTGTTTTTCTCCTAAATCTCCACTCTTTTGAAGGCAACCACATCTCATCTACCGAAAGAACCAAATGTTAACATTAACCCTGACTGAAGCAGTTAGCCCCAATCAAAGTGAGCAGGTGAAATTTGAAAGCGGACACCAGGCAGGCCCTCCTTAGGCTTTTTTTACACAATATGTTTTGAGTTGTCACATTAGGAGGATCACAAGTATGAGTAATAAAATTAATTATTAGTGGCTGAATTAAATTCAGTGCTTCAGCTGTAGTGCCATGTAACAATACCGCTGCTTAACTATCATAGCGTAATAACATATTAGGTCTAAGGTGATTTGTGGTTACTTCTCTTACCCATAGTGTGGAAAAACAACTACGCAATAGAAAATTTTTACTCAAATAACTTTTTTGTATCAGCTTAGACGAAGTTTTAGGCCAAGTTACAGTAACGACTGAGGCTCTTATATTTATCAATGTTCAGCTGTCACATATTTACTTTGAGCAAACAAAAGCCAACACGCATTTATTACCCCACAGTAGGCCCATGCAGTTGTTAGCAGTTAGCCTGTCAAACTACAGCATCAGCCATTTGGATGTGTATTATGAAGATGCTCTCACAGCATACTACCACCTTGATGTACAAAGTGGAGCTGGGCAGAAATCCTGCTACACTCCATCGTATTTAGTAAATAACTGAGGAAGACCAAAGGAAGGACAGTTCTGTTGCTTCATTTACATGGAGGTGCCCTCATTGAACTTATTTTATGTAAATTCTGTGCACAAATATAGATAAAGCTAAAGCTAAAGACAAAGAAAGACAGTGGTAAAGATTAAACCCGCGTGGCACATACAATTTTGTGGAACTAACAATGTTACATTTTCAACATAACTGCCCTTGAATTGTCAGCTGAAACACAAAAGAAAAAGAAAAAGTGGCCCCTCCCACTGAGTCTGATAACAGACTGTGAGAATCACTGCGTCCTCATTTGAATCCATCTAAGGCTGGACTGTACACAGTCAAACTTAAGCAGTTTCACTCATACAACTTACATAATTTGAAACAAACATGTTTCCCAGTTTTCAGAGAGACCAAGGGCAGCTTGAAAGCGCAGCACTTATTTTCTTTTGCTTAGTTAGCTTTGTCTTCAAGGACACATTACCAACTCGCATGTGTGTAGGTATTCTCACACATCTGACTGTTTAAGTCCTTGTTAATGTCAGTCCAAGAGTCACAAACTCTTCATTCGCCTGAATCCTGAAACAGTTGACTCACATGATTTTTTCGCATACTGATGCACTACAGAGCGAATTTCTGTTTTCATGAAGATGCCAAATGAAGGCTCTGGCTTTGAACAGGTGCATTTGAGCAGAACTGACCAAAGCCTTGTAGCCATTAATGGGTCCCTATCGGAAAAGAAATTTAACTTTGGTCGTCACTCAATATTTTCGGCCATAAACTGCTCTGATTCGACCCAGACTCTAAAACCAGAAAGAAGTTGGATTATTGCGGAACCAGAATGAATTTACACATGTTCCAAAAGCTGTTTCACCCTTAAATATAATACATATGCGTCACCACACAGCAATTCCATTAACCAGGAATTAATACATCAACAATCTGTGCGTGTGCAGTCACGGATGAGAGTGAGAGCACACAATGCAAACAACACACTAGTGTACATCCTAAAAACACAAACCTAATCCAATAGTTGGAAACACTCAGCCAACTGTGGCTTCACAAGTTTCCTATTTATTTACTGCTTTCAAAATTACCAGATTAATTTATATTCAACCATCTTCATACATTAAGCAAAGACAAAGAAAAGAGTAAAAACTGAAAACACCAACTGTTGACACAGTACGCCTCCCAGAGGCTTTCTAGTCCACTAGAACACTGGAACACTAGAGATCGACTCCTCTTACTGTCTGAACACAACCAAGTCACATGCTGTGCACTGGTCGGTCCGTCTGTCCGTCCATCCATCCATCTTCTACCGCTTTTTTGTTTCTGAGTCACGGGGGTGTTGGAGCCAATCCCAGCTCACACTGGCTGAGGGCGGGGCCACCCTGAACAGGTCACCAGTCCATCACAGGGCCAACACACAGAGACAGACAGAGACCAACAATCACTCACACTCACACCTACGGACAGTTTAGGGTCACCAGTTAACCCAAACATGATGTCTTTGGACGGTGGGAGGAAACCCACACAGAAACTGGGACAACATCCAAACTCCACACAGAAAGGCCCCAGGCCGGGAACTGAACTCATGACATTCTTATTGTGGGGTGACAGCACTAAAAAGACATGTAAAACAAATGAAGCATGTTCTTCAGGATGTATAATTCAATTAGCCACATTTCAAACTATTCTTTAATATCCAGTTGAACTAGAATACATTATTCATCATCATTATTCATAAATAAACAATCCTCCCCTTCTTCAATCCTGACATTGAATTCAGAAGTTTCAGTTGTCAAAAGAAAGACTGAGTATTCATTCTAAATTTACGCAGATAACTTAATCATTCATCCAAACATTTATAATGGGGGGAAGAGTCCGTTCTGGTATCTGTGGGCTCAGACACAAACACATGCTTATGGAAAGTAAAGCTATATTAACTTTGTTGGTCTAAACGCTTTCGAGGAATGAAGGTGTCTTGTGTCTTGTTTTGGAAATGCCAGCAATTCATCCATAGTTCCAATACACACACACACACACACACACACACACACACACACACACACACACACACACACACACACACACACACACACACACACTTGAAACTACTGTGGGAAACAGGTAACCTGTGGATGAAGGCCCAACACTTTGAATATGTGATCAGCTAACGCATCGCACGCGGGGGGCCGCTGTGCACTGACTGTCCTCCCTCTCCCAGCGAGCGGACGTGAGATAACGCAGTCTGACTTACGGCGTATTCATATCTGGCGGAATACATCTTCCACAGACGCTCCGAGGTGAATCCAACACGACAAGAGACCCGGAGTCCTCAAGCCCTGTCCGAGGCCGCTGCTGTAATGTGTCAGTGATGTAGTTTCACCATGTAATCAAAGCGACACCGTGTCTTCCTGATCCGTCTGTGGCCGGGACAGCTGAAACCTTTTCCTCACACGCCCAAAGGCTCAAGCCACGCCCCTCCCAGATACCTGGGCGCCCCTCGGCAGGTGAAGCGCGGCCCCAGCGGGCTGGTGGTGGTTTGAAGGCGGGGGAAATAATCTGCGGACCTTTTAGGGTGTCGCCGACGAACCGGGGGAAGTCTCAGACCTGTACTCAAACAAAATAAAAGACCTTTTTACATACGGTCAGCATGAAATCTATTATAGGGGATTATATTCAGTGTTATGGAATTTTCATTGGAAACATTCAAATATTGGTCATGCATTACATTATTTCAGCATTCCGTATTTTTGTTTGCATTGTGATTGAGCCTCAAATGCCGTTTATCCATTCATTTATTTATCTTCTACCGTTTATCTATTTCCAGGTCATATGTGTGTGTGTGTGGGTGTGTGTGTGTGTGTGTGTGTGTGTGTGTGTGTGTGTGTGTGTGTGTCTGTTTGGGGGGGAGGGTTACACTCTGAACATTGTTTATATATTTATCCTGCTTAATGTACTAGACTTCACTCTATACACTACAAAGAGTGGTAAGCTGCTTTTAAAATCTCCTGATCTCCTAGTGGTTGCTTTCATACTTTCAGGTTTATATGTAGGTTGTATATTTGCTGCTGAAAAATTGAAGTTAAATGTGTCAGTAAGAATTTTCGAGGAAATGATTTGTAAAACCTCGATTTTTTACTTTTTCCTATGAAATGTAAAATCCAGGTGTGTCAGATGAATACAAGTTCTCCAGCTCTGTTAGGTTTTCAGTGGGGCTGGCTCAGGACTGTTTTTGTTTTGGCTTGGGTTTTTTTTTTTTTTTTTTTTTTTTTTTGCGTGTGTGTGTGTGTGTGTGTGTGTGTGTTTGTATCAATCGGACACAGTCTTACAGTTAGACTTCCGGCTGCTGAGTTGTGAGGAATCGCGATGATTCAACATCTTGGATGGTCTTGTTTTCAGCATGTGTGAGCTGCATCACCCCTCCCCGGTCGCCAGATGTCTCTCCTGGCTAAGCCACAGCCGGGAGGACGGCCGTGAGAGAGGTCTGGGATAAATACCCGCAGAAACAGGGCTTGGTTCTGTCAGGTCTCATCCACACACACCATCCCAGGCTGAGCCCGACGCAGGAGATATTGCAGGAAGGCGCCGATCGACGCACCGTCCATCCTTTCAGCCGATGTAACCAGACAGCGCATGTTGGAGGCAGATTTCTTCCAGTAGCAACTTCTTCACAGAGAGAGACAAAAGAAGGAGAGAAAATGGGACATACCGCATTACCTATATTGATGGCTGTATTGTCCTATTGCGTTTGGGAAAACGTCGAGGTAAGAGCAGAACAAGCTGAATCATTTTGCGTGGCGCATTGCTATTTTTCTCTCTATAACATGTTATCATTGAACAAAATGCTGCCTGATAAAGATATATAACTATCTATATTTTCATGCCGACATTATACATGCCACGCATACAGCTGCTGCCATCTCCATAATGCTGACACGGAGCCTTATCTGGGACAGGTTTCATTTGTAAATGCATCTTCCAGCAGCACAGTCCTGTGTCAACATGAGTAATGAAGCTCAGCCGTCACTGAAATGCAGTGGTGAGGGGGTGAAAGGATTTCACAGGCTATGCTGTAATGGGATATGGAAGGAAGCTCACACTCAGGACGTAAAGATAAGAGGCTTCATAATTGTGTGGTTCACATTGCACTGGTTGCGTCAAGCCTGGGCCTGTATCTGACATGATGCGTGATGTTATAGGGCCCCTCAGCTCTGGAAGGATGGAGATCAAATCCTATCTCAGTGCATCCCCATCTGGCCTTGTCAGAGGAGAAAAATCAGCTCGCATCCGTCTTTTAGAGGAGTGGTGCAGCTCTTCAGCAGGATTGGAGCCATCCATATTTAATTGCCATTCATTGTCTTCATGGAAGAACACTGAATAAAACTACCATTTGAATCCACAGAGGCCCATGGGAAATATCAATATGTATGTGAGCAATCTGGCAGAGGAACGATGTGGATACAGTGTGTGATCTGATGCAGCGTATACTAATGAGAGATATGGGGTCATCTTACTGGTGTCTGTCTCCATCAGCAGTGGCAGGGAGATAGCGAAAGGCTCTTGTACAGAAACAGATCAATGGGCCACCAGCTGCTCCAGCCTCCCTCCTGTCTCCTCACGACTTACAGCAGACTCGCAGTTTGATAGACTCGACCTTCATTTCACAGTAACTCCTCTGCTCCCTGTCCTCTCCCTGCTGAAGGACTGTGGCACAAATTCAGGTTGGAGCATGTGCATTTGTGTGTAGGAGCAGGGGTGGCATTGTGTGTGAGTGTGAGGGAGGAGATGAGAAGCAGGGAGGGTGCAGGGGTTGGGGGGAGGGGGCGGGTTGAGTCATGGTGTCCCAGCTGGAGATGTGATGCAGGTCAAACTAACTGTTCCACCTGCTCTTAATAATCTGAGATCGAACAGGGAGCATCTTGACACAGTTCCTAAGAGGATTTGTTAGATGTTTATTTATTAGCCATTTTCTACCTTGCGTCTTTAACAGTCATAAAGCATCATTCTCCTTCTGAAATAATTTCACTTCTCTAAGAGCCTTAGTGGGATTACTGCTCTGCTGACGAACAGGCTTTAGCTTCACACAAGGAGACCTGCCCATGAAGGTTTATGTTGAAGATTACACTATGAGAGGGTTGGCTGGCAGGATTACACTCTGGTATTAGTCCTAATAAAACTGTCATCTCCCCTTAATTTGCTCAACATTCGTGCAATTGAAATGTGGGAATTGGGGAAAAAATTCTCTTGATCTCTCTTTTATTGTGAAATATTTAATATTGTTAGTGAACTGGGATTATGTTCTGTCAGAGCATAATTACACTGCTGAATTTCAATTTTCGGACAGTGTTGTGGATTAGAAAAGCTCCAATCATTCTTACCTGAAGTACAAACTCAGCATCAGCCTGTGTTGTGGAAGACACATAGTTGCCAGGATGTCACATATGTCATGTCCACTGCTGGCTGCGTTTCAGCTGCAACAGCATTTACCTTTCACAGCATCCAAAGCAATTAGCTAATTGACACCCCGGAAAGTTGTCATCCAGACACAAAAGGTCATTCGAGGAAAAATTGTACCAACAACCTCCTTCATGGCCAGTCTTATGCAATCACATAGTGTAGTGCAACGTTAATTAAGAGTAAAACAAGCTGAGGTTAAATTCCATTGTGTCATGTGTCTGTGTGTGTCCTTATATGGGTTAGATGTGGTCTGTCATAGGACTCGGCCTTATGGTTAAATATTGTAATATCATAATAATAACATTGTGATTTTGAAACATAGTGAGGCGACTATAAGAGATATCACAATATACTGTGAAAAGACACGGGGAGATAATATTAATAGTATTTAATATATTTAGCTGTCTTTATGGAGGAATTGATTTTTTGTGATTTTTTTTTTTTTTTTGCACGACATTACTAGTTACGTAGCTGATCCTTCAATAGTTTCTTAAATGAACTTAGTTGTGTCAGAATATTCTCAATATATAATGATGTGCTATAGTTAGAAAATGAATTTCTGAATATTAATATACTAACCCTATCTTTTTTTTTTTCTTTCTTCTCTTTTTTTCTGAAAAACCAGAGATGAAGTTATTTATGGAGAAAATGACCAGATAGTAATCTATTTTAGGTGACTTATCACATCCAAGTAAAACTAATGGATAACATCAGCATTACATTTTATTTATCCTAACCTTACCCAAACCCTAAGCAGGGAAATTAAAGAAACATCCACAACTGAAGATGAAGTGCTGTCAGTTGACATATGGATGTATCCATCATAGTACTACCTGCTCTAACCCCAACAGTGCGTATTCACTTACCAACATCACAGATATAACCACACACACACACAAATGTGGTATACAGGAATATGTGACACGAAAGCCATTAAACATTAATTTTGCTTGTGCTTGCTTGCGTTGTGCCATACATGGAAAAAAAAAAGAAAAGAAAAGAAAAACGTTGACCAAGAACAACATGTGAGCTCAGCTTTACTCAACCAGTTCTACATTTATCGAGATAAACAGCTGCAGCGTTTTTCTTGATAAATCCTTTAGCCAGAGAGGCTGCAGTTCAACAGCAGCGGAGGGCACAGCAACAAACCAATGGCATATCTACAGGTCTCAGAAAACACCAAGCCTCAAGGGAGGAAAGAGGGACAGAAGAAAAAGGATAGTACATAAGGACAGGAATCCCCACTCCCCTTCCCCCACGAACAGCAACATCAGGCTGCGAGCTGGAATACAGCCATACGGATTCATGCCCCTCCCGCCCCCCCATCTGCCTTTCAGTGCAGTAACGCAAGAGGATTTGGGTTTGGTTTTTTCTAAACTGAAGAAAAAAATCAGTCAGATCGCTGTCTTTCATACACATGCACACACACTCGGCCCTACACTCATTTAATTAATTTGAGAGCCAAGAGATAATCGGGTTCCACTAATGGATTCCTGTGTGTTTGCTATGCTCTACTATATCTGTGTGCCATTGGGCATAAAACATGGCATTTTTTATGTTGCATGTTTTCCCTGCCAGTTCTATGTATCCGGCTTCCTTTCCAAGTTTTTGAAGCACAGCACACAGACATATACACTCGCACACACGGGGGGCCTGGATTCAATCCTGCAGAGTCATTGTGAAATGAGAGCTATGCTGTACTGGAGGAAAGGAGCACTATAAATGTACTTTGGCAATTGAACTGTTGAGGTGCCAAACTAATGAACTAATGACTAATGACGTTAATTCACTCTTTGGGCCGTTGCTTTAATTGACAACACGGAAACTGAACTTTGTGTGGTGCGATTTACAGGGTTATTGGGGGTTCATTTTCATTGTTGCTTCTAGTCATTTAGAAAGTCTGGGTGGAAATGAAGAGTGTACACAGAGTGTGTGTGTCTCCAGCCATACAGTTCGCCGGGCTTCTCTGCAGAAAATAAATTGATATTAACTACACACTCGCATGGCTTCCCTCATGATGGTTTCATGGAAGCACTGCCAAATTCTGGTATAGATTATTCGGCCTTGTCTTCTGGTGTTTATGAAACATCACATGATTTGAGTAATTCTTAAATCAGCATTTAACAATGTTCGCCTGCAAGGGTTATCATTTAATGGCATCTCTAAAGCTTGTGATGCATAAACTGATGAGTTCATTTCTTCGTCTTCCCAAGCTTCATACCGATTTCTACGTTACACATAATTAAGAAGTTACTTTAAACAAGGAATAAAAGCTGCTTCCGGTTTTCCAAATATTATTTTAGCTTTCATCATCTAATTACTGAATGTCAAATATAACATAATGTATAGAGCTGAATTGGTTGAGCCTAAGTCTCCAGTATGTGCAGACCATATGTGAGTTTGTAAAAGCAGAAGCAGAAGCCCCCATGGTCATTCAGCTGCTTCAAAGTGTTTTCAGTGTGTGTTTGCCCTCATGCCAGTCATGTTTGTCCAGTCTATACCCAAAAATTTGAGAGCCATCCAGATCACATCCAGTTCTGGCTCCTCTCTAGAGTCTTGCAGGACAGAGATATCACTGCAGCCCAGGGTCTTCACACCCAACATAACAACCTCAGTGCGCCCAATGGTTTGGATTTCTGTAGGAAAGTTGAATGCCAGGGCAAAGTGGAATTTAGTTTTTCCGCAGCCAGTGGAAGATTTCAGAGAAGCCCCAGCTGAAAACATCTGCAGTGTGGTGATAAGAGTTGTCCTTCGTGTTCACCGGGAAAAGACAGAGTGCAGTGACAGAAAGCGAGGTCTGGTGCCGAGAGGGGGAGAGTGAGGGACGAGGGGCTGCCCTGGCAAAGTGGAAGATTTGGGAAATGGAGAGTGTATAAGTGATGTAGTGCGTGTAGAATGTTATGTGGGTTGCAGGGTGGAGTGCATGATAATGAAGAGGCTCAGCCTGGGAAGCTGATGAAGCAGAGATCCACCTGTCATGTACATGTACTCACAGGTGGCCTTGTGAAGGAGCAGGGGTGGCATTCTTTAACGACACTGGCCAGAGGTTTGAGAGACTGACAAGGCCAGCATCGAATTCTACAGAAGCATGTTAGAAGCTGCCACAGAGGAAGATGGATGGACCCTCTGGCAGAGTTCTTCCCCTCCCTGCTTTTCAAAACACACAGTTCCAGCAGAAGAACTGATTCACTGATTAATACAAATGTAAGAAAGGTACAGCTGCCGTGACTCACGTACCCACAATTAGGCCACACACTTTTACTCACAGACAACTGAGAAGTAGGCACACATTCACTGTACTGCTGCTTCATAAAGAGCAGGCGAACGCTGCAAAAGCTGCATCAATTATTGAAGGTCGTGGAAAGGTCTGGGTTCTCGCTTGTCAACTGGGCTTTGGCACTTGTCACGCACCCTCTGAATACCCAAATGCCATCCTGCTGTCTTCATGCTACTTGGTTTTTATGCACCCACACACCGCTCCCTACCCCTTTCTCCGTTCTCCAGGTCCACTCCCAATCTTTGCTGTTGACGACACAAAAGAAAATCCACACGCCTGTCTCCTCCTTGCCTCAACCCCCCTCATCTCCCTCTCTCTGTCTCTGCCCCAGCCTATCTGCTGTTCTCTCCCTCCTCCCTCCCGGACAGCTGCTCCCAGTGGCCGGTGACATCTTTTCACTTTCCTTGTGTACTCTTTGATCGTTCTTGAATAATTTACATTCTAAACTCGCCCTTTGTTTAATTATTTCTCTGCCGTTTCTGCTGCTCTTGCCTCTTTTCTTTCTTCTTGATGTATCCAGACAGCTTTATTTGCATGTGCTCCATCTCTACTCTCACTTCACCTTACTAATGCACTCAAGCTAGCATTTGACCCGAATTTTCTCTATTTTCAATATAATTACAGAATAAACCTGTCAGATGTATATTCTGCACGCTTTGCCAACACGTGGCATCAGACTATCTTTTGGTTATTCTCTACATTTCTTTTCAAAACCACCAGACAGCTTGTGAGAAAAAAAAAACAACTTTATTTCCAACTGCTATTTTATATTTGAAAAGAAAAAAAAAATTAAATACTGCACCAAAAATCATTGTTGGCATTTGCCAGTGTGAATATGTTTTTGGGTGGAATTTATTGTGGAAGAGTTTACCTTTTCTAGCAAACACAATCCTCCCTCGAGACAAACTGTTCCCACAGCATTTGACTTGATGCTCAGTATTCATCAACCCCAGCATTGTGTCACCAAATACTGAATACAGTCGACTCTGCCTGTGCCTTATCCATAACAGACAGCTGGCATGTTCACAATCAATAACTGGGTCGATGGTGCAAGCAGCTATTGATGGTCATGAGGCTCAGACGTGGCTTTTAATCAACAACAATAAAATTCATCCAGTGATTGGGACACACAACAAGAATTTCATTCTTGTCTCAGCTCAGGGTCATTGTGACTGCTAAGGCCAAACGGTGCCGACACTCACCCATGCTCAGCAGACAGATTGGATACTTCACATGACTCTAGCTGTGGCTTGGAATAAGGAGTGTAATAAAAGAACAAAGCACAAATGGAGGTTCCAGGCCCTGGTGAGGGGTCTCTTTTGAAGATCATCCGAATGATTAAACCATTTTCCCTTCAGCTGCACATTCTATGGAGACTTTATGGCCTGAAGAAACGAGATAACACTAATATCTACTACTGGGTGATTCTGCACAGGACACATAATTTCACTGAGAGGACTAAAGGAAGACAGGCCATATCAGCCTGATATGAACTCAGTTATTACTATTATCTTTTGTGAGTGGACTTATCAAAATGGCCCTACTGGAGGACTAGTTCATGTGTTGAATATGAAGTGCATAGGGAGAATTGGTTAAAAATTCAATATGGTTCATGCAAAATATAAACATCTCTCATCATCATCTCTCTTAGCATCTGTTAAACCTATTTAGATTTTTTTTTTATCATGCATATGTATATTTCCTAATCATTTAATCAGAAATGTTATTCATTGGACCCATCAAGATATCCTAGATGGTCAATTTAATTCTTTAATTTGTTTGTGCAACAGTGTGGCCCAAAAACAATTAATTTACAGCTACATCAGAAGTAAGAATCGTGCAAGAACTTGACAAAAAGCAACAAGTCTTTTGCCATTTTGCTTTATTGATGGATTTTATTATAGCTTGGTTAATTAAATACTTTAAAACATTTGTTATGTTATAATATGATGTTTACATTTACATTTAATAATGCGGCAGACACTTATATCCAAAGCAAGTCTCCTTCCACAGCCTGAAGGTAAGATGCCTTCAGGACACTATTGTGCAGTAAGTCTAACTCAGCAGGAACCCATCTCCTAGTAATTAATTGAAGTGGTATCTAAACAACCAACAGGCAGTGCTAAGGAGAACTAACCAGCCGTTAAGCCAGCGATCGGCAAACTGCTGAGGATAGAAAGTCGAACCAAACATATGGGGACCCTTTCATGTGAGAAGAGAGAGGCTGGCTGATAATGAGGAAGAGAGCGTGAGAGAAAGAGTCTGAGTGGCATGCTTGAAATTCTGTAGGGGACCAGTTGCTACGGTAACAGCGAAGGTAGCCAGCTCCTGTGGGTGGTGTTACCATAGCAACCATCCTCAGTGGCCAAGTGATGCTGAGAGGGAGAATGTAAAGGTAAAGTCTAAAAAAAAAACAAAAAAGTGTGTTTACGGGTTCAACAGGAACAAGTGAGACAGATGAAGGCGGAGTGACACCAGCCACGCTGCTGCACACCGTTTCATTAAGTTGGCCTCTGGCAGACCTCTTGGTTTTCTTTGCTATGAATAAGTGGCAAGCCGGCCCCAGCAGAGCCAGCATTAGCTGTTTATCCCGCAGTTCATTAACAGAGTGCTTCATTACCATGAACATGCTCACCGAGAGACTGCAGAAAAGGTTTACCCCTCAATACATATGCACGGGGTCAGAGGAGTCATGCTGGGTTCTTGTAGAAGTGATGGTGTCATCTCTGAACTGTCACTAGGAGTTAAAGACCAGTGTATTCCCACTGTGGTGATACTATATATATACGAAAAACACCCACCCACCCATACCTCAACCTCAGCCCCAAAACCTAATTCCCATAAGATGCAGCTCATAGATGGGCGGATCACCACTGTGTGTGTGCATAAAGGGCAGAGGAAAAGAGAAATATGAATGTTTTAACCCTTAGTCTCCCTCCTCCCCCTTTTCTGCCACCACTTTGTTGTATCTGTACTCTAAAAGAGCAGTTTCCATTTAGCGCTAATTTATTTATTTGGTATGATTCAATTTAAAAGAAGTCATTTAGATAGTCAGAAAACGCATGATAAAAAGTACAAGACTATGAACACAGACAATATAGGAGATGGACGGATTATTGCAATTAAAGTGTCGAGCATCAGAGGTCATAAATCTTATGGCTAAATTGCCTGTATGTTCCCATAGACTCATGAAAGAAGATGAATATGACAGATAACTTCTAATTTCACTAACAGATTTCAGTTCCACTTTGTTCTTTTTTTTTTTTTAATTGTGTTTCAGATTAAGTGATTAAGATTAAGCTTTGGAAAGCTTTCCAAATTGTTAAAGTTGACCACTGAATTTGCTCCATTCCAATTTCTTTACTTGGTTAAGCAAGCATACAGCAGATTTGTAAAGAATACCAAATACACAGAAAATGATCCAAGTGACAGGGAAGGTCAAAGCACAATTCCAAAATTTCAAAGACTTCAGTAAGAGAGGCAGCCAAGGTTCAGAGAACGTGATAAGCAGAAAGCATAAAAATGTTGCCTGTAGCCTGCTTGCTGTTTGTTAGTGACAGTCTGTCCTCAAGTGGATCAATTATTATCATCATTTCTGATTTGAGATTCCCCAAATTTACTTAAACATGCCCAAGGGCTTCACCTCACTGCTTTAAGGCTTTATCTGATAATTCACTCAAATTGCAAATAAATCTATCCATATTTCCAGCATCTAAAGCTTTACTTTTTAAAACCAACCAACCTCTCAATCACTAAAATGAAGTTGCCCTGCGTTAAATTTATTTTAGCTGAGACAATGCTCACCACAAACTGGAACCTCGGAGTCCTACATGTGACTCAAGCTTTTTATGTGTATTTACTGTATAAATACAGATTGGGAGAGCCGGCAGAAAATCCCTCATTCAACAGCATTGTGTTGACATTAGTTATGTTTCGGATAGACCTGCAGTGCTCAAATCTCCGCTAAGCCGTTGATTCCTTCAATCCCATGAGGTATGCCTTCAGCTTGAAATCACATCTGCAGTCTCACAGTGTTTAGTATTAACATGCTGGCTTTCCCATGTTGTGTTGCTTAACGGTGAAGGAGGTTCAGCTGTGTTACATAACAGCAGAAACTCATCAACATTTACATCTTTGGATCTGTTTTTGGTGAAGTTTAGATTTTATGTTCCCAAACTCCGTATTTATTTTCAAGTGAATTTATCAGACAATTATTTATTAAAAGCAGTTCTTTGTCTCCTACACATCTGCGGGAAGACTGTGAAACTGACCAAGAATGTGTTGTGTTTTTTTCTTTTATGGAGCAAAAACATGCACAGTGTGGCGTCATTATGGTGCATGACTCAGAAGAGGCATTTGTTGGAGCGTGGGTGGAAAAGAGAGGCAGATATGCATATGAGTTCAGCCTACTCTGTGCGACACAAGTATCACAAACACTTGTCTCATTCTGAATATTGCTCAATACTGCTTTTCCATAGAACACTACACATGAAACCAATTTTATTTTGAATCTGTGGGAGTTTCCTGTTTTGGTGTCCTGGTTGTATTGAACTTTAGTTTTTACAAGTTTTATCAGAGATTCTGCTGAAAGTCAGGATGTGAAAAAAAAAGCTCACAGGAAACAGCTGTATTGTCTGCAAAATAGATGTAAAATATACGTGTGTGTGTGAAATATACGGGGTATAATGAGGTAGGAAAGACAGAAGCAGGGCATGTATGGACTTGATATTTATGATTCATATGAATCCCAGCTGGGAAAGGTGAAGTCTCCATTCCTGTGGGTATGAAGCTCTCATTCATGGGGTCTGTATCCCACGTGAGCTGCCATGAGGAGATGTTGAACTTTACAGGAGATGGTGATCACTCTTGGCTGCCCTTATTTCCCTGCAGCAGTCTGTACAGTGCTAGCTTGAAGATAGATATGGCACTAAGATGTTGTATAAGTGGAACCCAGCGGAGGAAACTCTCAGTAAATACACCCCTAAATAACCATAATCACCGGCACTGCCAGCCTCCAGCTCAACGGAGACTCTCGCAGTGATGCCATCTGACATGGCCTCTATTTTAAGCGATACTTGAAATGAAATCAAATATTCAGAGCTGTTTTGGCTGCTGTGTCAGACCCAGATGAACCCTGGTGATTATGGGACCATCTGCTCCCAGTGATCCCAGCTGGGGGCTGGTCAGCTGTAATCTGGACCGATGAAGCCTGATTTCGCAGAGGCTGTGATTTTTGTACATCACTGTAACAAAAAGTGTCAACCCAAGAGTTATTTATCAGGAATTGAATTAAATTGAATCCAGTCGTATTCCATAAGTAACTACAACTTTATGTGGCCTGTGGTAGGAAGCAACACAGCAATACATATAACACAGCGCATGTTTTCCCCTGTGCTCGTCAGTCCCGTCCAAATAGAAAATGAACGGCTTCAATTAGCCATTAGTCAGAGATGTATAATGACTGTCCGTGTACAGAGCCTACCTGCTTTATCCTCCTTTGTCCCCTCTGCGCCATGAGAGTCTGGCAGACTAATGTTGCTACTCTCTAATAACTACATGCCACATCAGGAAGAGGCCTGATGGAGCGCATGAATAATTAAACAACATCATTACAATGATGAATGCAGCAAAATCTATCTGGCCATTTAACACTGGCCTGGGGAGGGGGGCCAAACAGCAAAGTGTCAGGCATTGTGTGAAAGCAGGGCATCAAGCATCGGGTGCCTGAGGCGGATCGAGCTCAGGTTGAAGAGGGGCCCAGAAAAAACAGGAAGACACCCACTATTCAGCCATCTGTGCTGCGGAGGAACACAAAGACATGCTCATGAAACCGTGTGCGTGTGTGTGTGTGTGTGTGTGTGTGTTTCATACAAGCATGGCTTATGCATCTGTGGGGGCCTATTTGTTCGTGGGTGTGTTCCCTACATGAGTAATGGCAGTTATCCATTGTAGAGTGTTAGTGTTCAAGTAATCAGGAGCAATTTTACCTAACTATGCTTTTCACAGTATACATTTTTAAGTGTATAATTTGTACATCATAGAGCTCGCTGTAAATAAGTTGTGATAGGAAATTTGGTGACATGAAGTCTGTAAACTTCACTTGTATTGAAAGCAAATGTAAAAGTGTTGCTGCCTGTCGCTTGTCTTTTGTAAATTCACGACGTTCCCGTTGACGCTTCGTTGCTACATCCTATTTTAAGAGGCCTTGTTTTACCTCTTGTGTGAAATCACAGACTCACTTGCAAAAGCAAAACCCAGAAAAACAAACTGATCCAGGAAGTTAAAGCTTTCTTTTTTGTGGTTTGCTGCATTTTTACTACGTTTTCAACACGTTGTATTTTGGTTACATGGGATATCCCAGATCCCCGTTGCTAAGTAGAGATTAGCTCTTCAGGGTTATGATGTCTCTAGTCAATCACAGAGTGCCAGGCAAGCTCGCTGCATTATCTCTAAGGCCAGAGGCATTGTATTTATGTAATAGCTACTGAATTTTGAAGTTGGCAATGATTTATAGAGCAATGGAAAAAACTAAATACATATCAAAAGGCACAGCATATGCACAGACAGGTTAAAGGCGTCTACGGTGTGTTATAGAAACACAGGGGGCATATCTGAGATTAGATCTAGATTTAATCATAGGCCAAATGAAAGTCAGAGAAGATGGAAAGAGAAAAGAAAACAAACAGGATCAATCACACAATACATGGAAGGGAATAAAAATGTAACACCGACAGGTTCGTGCCTGTGTACAGTACACAACCCAGCATGTTTCCTGCTTCTGCTTCAAACCTGTGACCCATTTATGCCGTTGCATTTCAATGTAAAATCTGGCAGCAACTTGTAAAAAAGGACAAATGATGAGTGGGCTCTTCCACTCTCCCCCTTCCGCTCTGCACGGCTTGCCTGCTAGGACCAGGAGATTGCATCATTAGAGAGGATGAAGTCATCCTGCAACATAAGGGTGGAACAGGTGCTGAAAATTTAATTAGAACTGGGTAGAAGATGCGGAAGGAACATGTACATGCACTGTCCTGAACCAAAGACATTGCTGACTGGGAGAAGAAGTCATGTTGTTGCATCATGTGCATTTCAGGGTCTCATTTTGTACTCTCCAGATTGAAACATAGTTCCCTGTACCTGGATATCTGCTAAATTATCATTCACTAATATTATATCTGTATCAGCTGTACTAGAACTTCTAGTTGAGTGCACAGCGTGTTCTTGTCTCAGTGGGATTATGTTGTTTCTTTGTGATGCCTATTGCTATGGAGACTGTGGGTGTGTACATGGCCAAAAAGTTAAGCAGCATGTAGTCAGTTTTACAGCAGATACGGAAAAGCCAAGCGGAAGAAAATAGAATACCAGGCAAGTTAACGAAAGCAAAGAACCTGGCATACAAAAGACAGAAAGCTAATCGATGTTTCTGGCTCTATACCACCAGGCTGTTATTAAAGATGCAGCTTTCTCTGCAGTGGAGAGCAATCAGGCTTTCATGCTGCCTGCCCGTTCAGCCTCATCAGCACTACAGTAGATGATATGTGGGGCTGGGGACGGTTGAACAGCACTGCTGAACGTCCTGTCTCCCGTGCTCGCAGCCGCTACTGCACAAAGATGCTTCAGTGCACTTCAGTATTTTCCTCACTGAGACCCAGAGGGGCAGCTCTGCAGTCTGTCCTGCACAGTTCAATCGTTGACAGACTGTGAAGCATTATTGTGAGTCCATGGGCATCAGAGTGCCTCCTTCCTGATGGAGACAGAGAGCATTCACAGAGATTTACACCATCGTGCTCACAGCAAGTCTGAGTACTCTCTGAAATCTCATTGGACTCAAAATGGAAATTGCTTAACATTGAGACACTGGAAATCATTTGTACCTCTGAAGGGTAAGAGGGTTAAATAGAAAATATGAACACTGCTGTGTAATGTTCATGAAGAATGTGATTCATTCACTGTACCAAAGTCTATTTTTAGCTGCTTAATCCTTCACAGAGGACTATTGTCAGTGACTGTTTAATGGACACTGCTGGTTGATGAGATCTAAAACAGTCGGGGAAAAAAGCTATTTTTGTAAACATTTCCTGCTAAAATATATCATTTCCACTTAAATGATTCTGCCGTGCTAGCAGCTCTGTAACACAGCGGTGCTTTTTGTCTAAATTGTTGTGCATTAGCATGCTGCCATTCAAAGTTAACATGGCAGGTTTTGGTTGAATGGAATTTGTTTTAGAGGCATTTTGTTCTAAATCAAAGTTTTGGACAAATGGACATTTTTACAAATTGTGAGGATATTGTAAGAAGAGAAGTTACAGGATCAGAAAAGTTATAGTGGAACCATGATTTTGTTACTCTGACATGTCTTAGTCCATATCCCTTTGTTGTGCAGGTATTTGGGCCACACCTACTTCATTTCTAAGAAATAAAGTCCTTGTGTTACTACTAGTCCATGAATACTTCTGTGGATGTAAAGTTTTTGTTTTTTTTTCTTTTATTAAATCACACATCTTACTTTCTCTGCTCTGTTTTCTCATTTCCTTTCTCAGTAACAACCTCTCCAGGCTCTCTTTTCCGATTGTCTGTATATATTGGGTCAACTTTCCACTTGGTCGACTGACCAATTTGCCATTTAAAAATGATCAACTTGGCAGCTCCGCTCCACTGCTCTGCTGCTCAGACAACAGCACTCTGGCACAAAACTGCTGTTTCCGCTCTGTCCTGACTCTTCTGTCAGCTGTCATGTGATTCGGGGCGGGAAGTGTAAAATTAGGAATTCAATCAACTGGAAGCTTTTAAGTATAAAAAAAAAAAAAACCTTACGATATGGCCGGTCTTCACTGATTAGTACACTGATTAAGCTGCTGCCTCTCAAAGGCCGTTTTACCATTTTGGGTAAGACGAAGGAGGACTGAGACACTCAGATGACATTTCCCATTATTGCTGTGAAAATACACTGACAGTGTACAATGAGACACAGACAAAGACACAGTATGGCTGTCACGCAACAGAGCGGAGTGGTTTATGCATGTGGTGCTGTGGCTGTCTTCAGTGGCTCAAAAGTGATGACTCTCCAAGCTGGTATGAGACGATGTAGATTTCCGCTCTAAAGCAGCAACAAAAACTAACTGACATGTGCATCTTACATCTGGTTTTTCTTATCAGGGGCTATCTGGAAAGGGAGACCTAATCTGATCCCAGATCAGGCTGGAGATTGGGCGTGCAGCCTTGTTGTGCTCGAGGTCAGGGTCTCAGGCTCCTGATGGACTGTTATTGATTGGGGGGAACGTGGCGATACAGTTGCAGTCGCTCAGCATTGATTTTATGCAAGTGCAGTAGTGGAAAGCAGGCAGAATGAGAGCGCCGGACCGGGGGGAGCTGCCAGGTTATCTTCTCAAATATCCGGAAGTAACTTTTTTTTTTTCCCCTTTGTGGCTCTGACCTTCCCCGAGTCAAAGAGACATGTCTATTTAGACTCAGCAGCTTCAGCAGTGTCTTGCTGTGCTTATCCTACAGTATACTTAACCAATCAAACCCCCCAGCTCAGCACTGTCAATAACTAACACTGCTAAAAAATGGCAGTCTAGATTTAAGAGATTGTTGACGGAACTCAATACAAATCTCAAAATAAAAAGAATTTCAAAGAATGTCAGGGATTAATGTTAACTTCAACCCGCAACCTGGAAATGGATAAGCAGTTGAAGATGAATGAATGAATGTTAACTTCCCGAGACTGGAAACTAGCCAAAGATGGGAAATCCATCACTTGTCCTGGAACAATGGGGAACATGTTTATAGTTCGTGACTCTGAAAGTGGCTTAAATTTAAAAATAAATATATATATATGAACTTCACTGTGATGCATTACCTGTCTCAAGCAATTTGATAATCAAACAATAAATAAATAAGAAAAAACTGTGACATGTGGGAAAGTCCATCTATAAATAAAAAAAAATCTGGTTCGCTTTAGGAACCAGTCAGCAGTAATGAAAAGTAGAGCAGTAATTTGTAAGAAATCTGCTAAGACATGCAGAAACACAAACTCCTCTTAGCGTAATTATAATGCGTAGTCTGCTCAGGGCTTATTATATTTATTGTACATTTACTCAGAGGGTTTATATATATATATATATATATATTTTTTTTTTTTTTTTTTTTTTTTTTATTCTGTATGAATTTTAATTAGAACTTCAAACACTTGAGCTTCGGTCGGCCAAAGCCAGGCTTCCCTTTGATCAGGCGTCACTCTCCCATATTTTTTTTTCTCCTGAGTTTCTTCCCTTTGGGCAACTTCCCTCTAATTGGCTCAGCATCACTCATCTTATCTGTCGTCAGTAGGTCTCTCTCTGTCTGCAGCACAGATGAAAGGATATGAGCCGTACTAAGGCTCTGGGCTGCAGGACGTCTTTTCTAAGACTTCCAGGGTCGGACAGTAAACATTATCACATGCTCTCTACCATGATTGCTGTTGCCAAATGATGCTATATAAGATGTGCGACCTGCAGAAAGAGATCGGTTTGTTTTTGCACCAGACATGGCTCAGACAGCCACTGGAACATGATCTAGTTTTGTTTTTGGTCATGCTTCATGAGCTCACTGTTGTTGCATTTTCTATGAAAAAAACAAAACAAAACCTTTGAGTGTTCAGGTAGTATTTGTGCTGCTTTAAGTGCTTTTCCTTCACCACCTAACCCCTCCCATCCTCTATTTCTCCCTGGGCTCTCTCTGTCTCTGTGCTGTGTGTTAATGTAGTGAAGTGGCCCGTCGGTCAATGAGCTTGTATTAACACCTGACTCAGAGCCCGAGCTGCTGTTTGTTCCTCCATGCTGGGTCCCCTGGGCCCTCCCCCCGGCAGAGGCAACATATCCCGTGATCAATAACAACATCCTAGAAGGGCGCTGAAGGAGGGGAAGGAGCAATCTCACATACTTGTGTATATTTTCTTTAGCATCTAGTCCTGCTTTTATCAGATCTCAGTGCAGCCAGCAAGCAGACCACATGGGCTTCCAGTCAGTGTGTCCGGCTTTTCATTGGCTTTCCTTCTCATTCACTTTATTCACTCCATCACGGTTTTTTCAACATGGAGCTTTCTATGTATCTTTCAGAATCTTTAGGTTTGCCAATATTCTTAGAGCTTCTTGGAGCTTGAATGATGTATAATGTGCATTAGCTTCCTTTTCTGCCAGCAGTTCTTGTTTCATCTCTGTTTCGATCTTTGAGTCTCTCAGACTCACACTGGCTCACACTCAGTCTAACGTTGGACAGTGCTGGAGAGCATTTAGGAAACATCTGTGGATCAGCTTCAAGCACAATATTGTCTGCCATTGTGTTATGTACAGTCTGTAAAATGGTATCAACTCCTCTTCATCTCTCTTCCTTCTCTCCCTCCCTGTGCTGTCCAGGCTCTGGCCATGGCTGAGGTGAACGGGCCAGGCCCTCAGATTCCAGAGCCACAGATTGCCGTCTTCTGTGGCCGTCAGCTGCTGCACATGAACCTACAGACCGGGCAGTGGGAGCCCGATTCTCAGGGCCGACAGGGCTGCTTCAAAGAGCCCAGTGAAGTCCTGTCTTACTGTCAGGAGGTAAGATCCTGAACCTTACAGGGGGGAAGTAACATGAACCAGAACAGCTGTCATGAGCACCTGACTGGATTGATTCTTGCAACATCATCAAAATCTAAATGCTGATGGAAAAGTATTAAAATGTTATTGCAAAAATCCAGCAAGACATATAGAAATCTTGTCAAATTTCAAATTCTATTCTTCTAATTTGGTTTGTCTGACACCTGCCTGATCAAATCTATATATTTCACTATATAGAGAGATGGTGGCCTGTTGAAATATCGCCGTATTTCATTTGCACCACCATCCACGTCTCCTCCTCTTGTTGCCATGATGGGTGCTCTTTAACATCTACCGTACGGGAATCAGTCTCATACTATCGCCACACATTCCTCCCTCAGAGATATTTATTTTTAGTGCAACTGTAAAGTCGTCCAAGCGCCACCTGGAGGGCAAAGAGCATGTAGCAGTGACAGATAGGAAGCCCCTGAATGGACCGTGATTAGCACACACAATGAGCATCTGTGATGGATTTTACTTCATTTCCAAGTTCCTTTTTTTCCTGACATGTATGAAGTAAGTCTTTTATTGTCCATTCACAGCTGTGGGAAGCAGCATTTCACTACTCTCCCATCATTCCCCTCTGCGCACTTCAAATGAAACTAGTCAGGTGTGAAATGGAAACACTGAAAGTGACGATGAGTGACGTTGTACCTCCAGTATGCCATTCCTAAAATGGCTTTATGTTAGTAGTTAGAGAATCTGCCGCATGACTCCTTACCTTGTTAGTCTTTGCCCCACTGACTGTGCTCACCTTCCTAATTTTCCTGGCTCCTGCTATCATTCCAAATGAATCCCTGGACCTCTTCTCCAACCGGTCCCTCCGACTCCCATTCCTCTTGTCTTCAACCCCTCTGTTCTGTCCATTCATCTGTCTGTTTTTGTGTCTCTGTTGTCCCTGCATGAACCTGTATGTCCAGGTGTACCCAGCGCTTTCTATCTCCCACATAGAGGAGTCAAAAAGACCTGTCACCATCCACGGCTGGTGTAAGAAAGGGTGGGGCCGCTGCCAGACACGCCCCTTCATTGTCATACCCTACCGCTGTCTAGGTAAGAGCAACACACCTCAACGCCTTTTGAAAATTAGAGGAACACATTGGTTTGTGTGACCTTCCTTAGGTAAGAAAGGAAACTTGGTGAGACAGTCAGATTGTAAGCGGGGACAGTGAAGTTGTTTATTGCTAACCGGTTCACACGCTTCCGAAATTGTTCAACATAAGGGAAATACCCTGATTATAGTTTTGTTGAGGTTCAGAAAAGAGTCTGTCATTTAGAACAAACATTAATAGTTCATGGAGATTTCAGTGGGCTCTCATTGTCTTTTATTGCTGCTTGTTAAATATCGAAACCAAGAGCTTACATAATCAATTAATTTTAAGGTTTTCTCTTAATATTAACTGATTGCTTCACATTTATGTAATTTTTTTGACATTTGAGGACCTAAATACTGTTTCGGACAGTGCCATAGTTTTCGGATTCTGCTCAGGTATGAGGTGCAATACGCAAAAAAAAAAAAACCCCACCATGTTCCCTTTGACAGTATTGCAGGGGGCCATGCCTCCTGCAAGCCACTAGGTGGGGAAGATTGGCTAACAATTGATGAGTGAATAAATGAATGAGTAATAAGGAGCGAGTCATTGTGGAGTCACAAAGCATTTGATTCCTACACACAACGCTGCAGAACTGGCTTCTATAGTGACTGTATGGATGAAAACCACTTCAAATGACAGTGGCATTGATTTATGGTTTTAAAACCATTTCTGTTTAGTTTTTAATTCATAAAACAATGTAGCAATCTGTACTAATGACAATATCAAGCAAAACACATCTTTCTGTCCTTGGCTGTTCACAGCGCTTGCAACAGTCGCATTTATGCTTTCTGTCCGACCTAATTTGTTCGGCTCATCCAGATTTAACTGCCAAACTTGTCAGAAATGAGCAGCCCCTTGCATGAGGTGAAATATCTTCCAAAATGTAAAACCTAGTCCAGTTGTCCTAGATGCAACTTTCTCAGAGAACTTCTGTTTCATTTTTCTATATATCATGCAACTTGCCATTTGATCTAGTTTCCTTCCTTATTAAACCACAATTCATGTTGAAATGAACCACTGGCGTCTAGTCAAATCAGGCTTTGCACTTAAAATACTGAAACTGAACTGCTTGGAATCATCTCACTCTGAACTTTCCTTTTGTTCGCTGTTGCTGCAGAGGGCGAGTATGTGAGCGAGGCCCTGCTGGTGCCTGACCGATGCAAATTTCTCCACCAGGAGCAGATGGATGCTTGCAAGAGTTACATCTACTGGCACAATATTGCCAAGGAGGTAAGAAGGGCAGAGACACGAATGTTGTACGATTTTTGCAAAAGAAAGATTTTCAGTTGCACTCAAGCAAAATCGGATTTCTGTCTGTCGTATTAAGTATTAAGCACTTTGTGATACTGATAAGTTAGTTAAAAGACTAATTTAAAGCTCATTGTACATTATTTCACATTGGATTTCACTGGATTGGATTGCCTCCCTCTCAGGTGTGCACCGCAGATAATCTGGAGCTCCACAGCTATGGGATGCTGCTGCCATGTGGCGACCATTTCCGGGGGGTCAAGTATGTATGCTGCCCAGGCCGAGGAAGTTCAAGTGGGAAAGGAGAGACAGATGAGAGGGATGTCCCTGTGGGTCCTCAGACATTCACATCTCAGGCCAGCGGAAAACTTAATTCTATGTATGACACTCATATATTCATTTTGACAAAATAACAATAACTGCTGTCACCAGTATAATGACTGCTCCACTTTTTGTCAGCACCAAAGTGACAGCCCCCACTCCAAGCCCATCTCCTGACACAGACATGGATGAGGCTGATATGGAAGAGGAGGATGATGAAGTGGTGGAAGAAGAGGAGGAAGAAGAGGACGAGGAGGATGAAGAGGAGGTAGACGAGGAGGAAGCAGAAGAGGAGGAGGAGGAGGAGGAGGCGATGGCTGTGAAAGATCAAGAGTATGAAAACCCTATTGACTCAGGACCCTACCGCACATCAGACTACCTGGACCCCTTCTTCTACAAGAAAAGCCACAAACCCACCACCCCCACTCCTCTGACCAAGGGAGACAGCCGTGAGTGTCCCTTATTTTTTCCTCTATTCCTTCCATTGTTAGTGATAAATCCTTTGTGTTAATACCTGTGTTTAACAGCTGCTGATGGTGCGACTGACCTGAAAGTCAGGACGATTGCTCTCACAGCAGCCTCCTGCAATATTAATAATAATAATAATATTTCCTGATCCCTTTTCTTGTAAGCATGTCTTGGTAGTAATTATAGTGAAATTGTAACCGATAATCTTTATTTATATATTTTTTTTCTTTATATTTGTCAAGTTTAGTGTCATTTATGTCATTAAGTAATTCTCCATCATTGGAATGTTTTTTCCCCCACTTCCTACAAGGCGCTGTTCTTGCATTTTTAATAAAGGAATAAATCAGGAAGGAAAGGAATAAATAATGTGTAGCACCAGTACTTTTACTGTAATGGTCCTATTTTTTCATTGAAGAGTCCTCTACACTACACCATGTTTGCTTCATTAGTGCTTGGTGCTGGTGGCCTAACAAATAACCTTGTTCATTATTGAACTTAATTGTTCTCTACCATCCACATTTCACCCACCAACACAGCAGATGTTTTTCCATGTAAATTTTTTCCCCCTTTCTCGACCTGCACTGTAAAATTAATGCAGCTTTCTTAGCACATAGCCTGTCACATTTTGAGCAGGGCCGTTCTTTGGGTGGCAGGATAATTGCTCTCTGGCTCTCTGTGTACAGAATCCTGTCCTTAAAAGCTCTGTTTTCTGTCTCGTCCCTCCAGTGACTACACCCCGGCCCACTGATGGTGTTGATGTTTATTTTGAGAAGCCAGTGGACGACACTGAGCATGCCAACTTCCTGCGTGCCAAAACAGACCTTGAGGAGCGCCGAATGAAGCGCATCAATGAGGTGATTTTGACAGGGCTGAAAAAAAAAAAAGGGCTCATAGCTGGTTGGCTGGCAGGTTCAACTTTTGACAAGTCAATTCATTAATCTGGGATAAGACTTTCCGTTGCGTTGCTCTCGATCACTACTCTCATAATACTGAGCACTGGTCTGTGTCGATGTTTCACCTGCATTCAGTTTAGGAGATCCAGAAGCAAACAGTAACAACCAGGGTTGTACTCTGCAGTAAGACTGTTTTTATAATCACTGACAGCCAGACAACAATAAATCCTCTCATAAATTTAATACACTCTTATTTAAATGCAGCTCAAGGCTGTGGAATAGTAATGATTTATACTATTGTGTGGATGTTATGAACTAACTGTAGCTAGATATGTTAGTAGAGGCAGTCTATCACACTGAACATCTGCCTGCGTTTGCATGTGTGTGACTGTTATCTTTGCACGCAATTTAACGCCAGCTTCCGTACAATTTTCAGATTTCCTTTTTGATTTGGGTTTTGACTGTGGTAATAGCACAGGCATAAAAAGTATTTTAATCAGCACCACGTCACCACAATTTTGTGTTTAAGGATTCTTGTAAAAGTGGCTTTTAGATGTACAGTACAGGCCAAACGTTTGGACACACTTTCTTATTCATTTGAATGAGAAGATGTGTCCAAACTTTTGGCCTGTACTGTAAAAAGGAAAAAAACTCATCGGTAAATTATCAGTGCTGTTTTTATGTCTGACTCTGTCTTGTTTGTGTCATTTGCAGTAAAAATATTAATAAAAGAAGCCACCATCTTTGGCTTCAAGTGTACTTGACTGATTGGGTGCGTGTTTCTATTCCTCAGATCATGAAGGAATGGGCAGAAGCAGACAACCAGTCAAAGAATCTGCCAAAGTCGGAGCGACAGGGTTTGAACGAGGCAAGTGCATCTTTCTCATCCTGCTTTATTGACTTCAATCTGTCATTTTAATTTCCCTGGAGATGAATTACCGTTGTCCTTGGATCTGTTCGCTCTTTTTTCCTCTCTTAGCACTTCCAGTCTGTGCTGCAGACACTGGAGGAACAGGTCGCAGGCGAGAGGCAGAGGCTGGTGGAGACTCATCTCGCCAGAGTTGAGGCTATTCTTAACAACAACCGTCGCCTGGCTCTGGAGAACTACCTGACTGCTGCACAGTCCGACCCCCCTCAGGTAAGGGCGTCATGGATTACAGGCTACAGGAAAAAACACACACCACATTAATGAAATGTGGGGAGCTACACCGCAGACTTGCTCTAGATCCCTTTACTGTAATGAACGGTACCTTTTATCTCAATTGACTTGTTCTTCCAGCCTGAGCGAGTGCTGCAAGCTCTGAAGAGATACATGGCTGCAGAGCAGAAGGATCGCAGACACACACTTAGACACTACCAGCATATTGTCGCCGTTGACCCCCAGAAGGCTGAGCAGATGAAATTCCAGGTGTGTGTGTGTGTGTGTGTGTGTGTGTGTGCGTGCGTGCGCACAAGAGAAGAAAAATGCTTTTTCCATCCATCTGTTTTTGTGGGTTGTAATGCTCCTTACTGCTGACCATAAAACATACAGAAGATTGTATGCTGATGAGTTAGTACGTGTTCCAGATAAATAATCAAGAAGGCTGGAATGGCTACCAATATTCTTTTCATTGAACTAAGATGACTTAAAAAAAAGCAACCTTGGATACATTCATATTAAAAATTTAATTCTGGATTGATTTTAAGAATCAATTAAGTGCTTCTCACCTCAGAGCAAACATATTGTGGGCCTTTTCTTGGTTGAACACCTAAGCAGATTTTTTTAATGCTTTTCAGGTGTACACACATCTCCACGTGATTGAGGAGAGGATGAACCAGAGTCTTGCACTGCTGTACAAGGATCCTACTTTGGCTGAGGAGCTGCACAATGACATCCGTGAGTGAAACTCCCGTTAGCTATCATTCGATCTGTTCAGCTATCAGTATTGATGTTTTTTTCTCCCTCTCTTCATGCATCACTTGCAGAAGAACTGGTCAAAGCAGAGCGAGGAGACATCAGCGAGCTCATGACCACGTCCTTCTCTGAGACACGCACCACAGAGGAGCTGCTTCCAGCTGCCAGCGAGGAGGAAAAGGATGATGAGGAGGAAGAGGAGAGAGCCTTCCAGAACAGGCCTTATCCTCCCCGCATTGGTACACATCCATATACTGCTTATACAGACCAACAAATTCAACATGTTGGGCATCTAAGTCCGTCCCGATTGTGTTATAAGCTTCATGCGAAAGAATGAACTGATTGTCACTCTCTCTGTTGTTAATGATACCTTTTCCTCTTTCTCTCTACAGAACCTCAGTCTAATAAGAAAGGTAAGCGAGTGTTGAGTGTCATTAAGGCAAAAACATTTTTACTCAAACTGGGGTGTTTCTTTCTGTTGCTCACAGCTGACTGTGCTTTCCACTCCAGCCTTAGTGTCTGCAGTTGACGAATATGACTATACCACATCTGAGAGAGGCCCAACGTATGAGTATGAGGAAAAGGTAAGATGATGATTATTTCGGCTTCTTCAGAAGACAGCTTGATTAGACACAGAAATTTGTCGGATGTGTGTTCATTACGTTGTCAATGTTTGCGTGTACCAATAAATCCCTTTCGGCTCCCACCTATGGTCTTCCCTCAGATCAACACCTCAGCAGAGCTCAAGCAGGTGGTGAACAAGCCTCCTGAGATTGAAAGAGATGAACTGGTAAGGGCTGAGTAGAAACATCACATTTCTTTTGCATAAAAAAATTTGAGGAGTTCTGCTTGGAATGAAATGAAAACGGCGCGTTTTAGTCCATAGTCCATATATGTCTCACTTATCAAACGTCTCACTGAACATTTCTGTCTTTCTGTAGCAACCTGATGCCTTGGAAACATTTAACCGGGGCGCCATGGTGGGGCTGTTGGTCGTGGCTGTGGCAATTGCCATGGTGATGGTAATCAGCCTGCTGCTGGTGCGCAGGAAGCCATACGGCACCATCAGTCACGGCATCGTAGAGGTATGAACAGAGATAGGCCTTTAATTTAAACAGAAAGTCGTCTTTAAGGTACACCCGTCTTGCTACAACAGTTAGAAGCACTACAAATGAAGGTACGCTCACAGCTGATGACTAGCAATAGCTTGAAACAGCATCTAACTCTTGGCAAGTAGGTAAATAAGTACATTTCCCAGAATATCAAACTCTTTGTAGTAGTTTGTGATGAACTGCCGATGATGATTATGACAGCTCTTAATTTAAAGATACTTTTACGAGATTCTCCAGAGCTGCACCACATCTTCTTTTCATAGTAATAAATATGACTACATGTCTGATCACTGCATTCCTCACTCTGTCATACAGTAATACAGAGTATCGGTACATGTGATTCATTCTCAGAGCCGAATCAACACATTTCATATTTGGTAAACAACTTCATTGCCATCTCAGTCGATGGTGTGGTTCTTGCTCATGAGCTTGTCTTTCGTGTGTAATAATTGGAGCCCTTGTTTTTTGCAGCAGGTCGACCCCATGCTGACACCAGAGGAAAGACAGCTCAACAAAATGCAAAACCACGGCTACGAAAACCCTACCTACAAATTCTTTGAACAGATGAACTGAAGTACTGCGGCTGCCAACAAGTCATGCCTGACCACTTGTTTTGTCCACCCCCTCCACTCTTCCGTTCAGTGATGTCCCAGCTACAATCAGACGGATTTATGATGCGCTACACACAGAAAGTAACTGAATAAGTGTGGGGTACATCCCAAAACCATTGTAAATGACCCACAGCAACCCATCATCATTATCAGGATGTGAATAATTAGATATGACACAAAGCCACATCACCTACTGTAATTGGATCAGAGTCTGAGGATTGTTAGTTGATGTATAATCCTGAAAACATTCACATTATAGACAGGACAACCATCCCAGTGGCATGACTTGATCTATCGCTCCTCACCAGAAGCAGAAGTTGAACGGTGCATAATGCTTTATAGGATTTATTTTTGAGTAGTAGTCTATTTGTTGAAATTGTACCACAGTTAGATATTATGTATCTGTGTAGATGAGTGTGAGTGAAAGCCTAGTGCAAATTACGGTGTAATTCTGAATTCTTAAAACCCACTCAGAGATTTAAGGGCAATTAGAAGCTAACTGTCAAGCTAACTTCACCACCATGAGCTACTGTAACACAGAGCACCTCCTGTAATAAGACATGAGCATAATAGCGGATGGATGTGGAGGTGTAACTTTGTAACTTTGAATGTGTGAGACATTTAGATTTTAATTTAGAACACTAAAGGCCAAAAAAATGCCACACTAGTCGATACAGAACTGTGTGCTGGTGGTACAAAAAAAAAAAAAAAAAAAAAAAATCACGGTTTTCGCCTGTGAGTATCTGCACTCAATACCATTATTGATTATTTGGCAAAATATACCAAATATCCCATTTAGCTAATCTAGTCAGTGAATGAGTTTATTTTATTTGTACTGCTACCTAAAGAGTTGTAAAACAGAATAATAATCAGAAGTCCGTTATTTTAATGAAAGCATGACAACTTGGTGTATGACGCTGCTGCATTTATTTGTGTTGTTCCTGCCATTGCTTTTGAAAAGTCGGAAATGTCACTGTTCAAAATGGACACTGTAAATAACGTAAGAAATACATACAACTAGATGTAGACATTTCAATGATTAATTTGCATTGATGTAATGGAAAAATACATAACAATAGTACATTGTGCTGTTACGAGACGGAGAATCACTTTCCTAACATGGCTGATTGAAAACGGACTGTTGTAAAAACCAGCACAAGACAACGACACAGTAACTTTTTTCTGAATGTATTTAAGGTAGACATTAAGATTACATCTTCTTTTCAGTCATCATTCCCCTTCTAGACATTAATAGGAATAGCAACACAACCAGTAGACCACATGCCTGGTGCGCTTGTCATCACTTCTTGTAGCAGTCTGTTCATTTTCACATTTAGCAGGTGTGTATCAGAGCAGAGGGATGTAAAGCTTTTAGGCAGAGTATTGCGACGCCACGGTTACGGTAATGTGAAGTGTCAGTGTACAGTAAGTTGTAACAAAACACACTCAGGCATGATAACAGTGATACATGCTCTTATGTCTTTAAAATCTGCCACTTTGACACCTTTGGACTTAACATTGAATGTTAGGACTCTAAAGTTCCTATATTGAACCTATTCTTCATAAAAGAGCGTTTTACTGAGTGATTCATTGTAGTTTGTCATATTTATGATTAACGTAGTATCCTGTGTAGGTAAATGAGGGATTGCCCCTTTTCTGAGGCTGATTGTTGACTGCTTAGTGTGTCGGTTTGATTTACTGCAGTGACCTCAATCTACCAGACCATCGTGGCTAAGAAAGGTCACTTAGTGCAATGTTGCTTTTTGTCCATCATTCTTGAACCATACACATGCAGTAGAACTACTCCATAACCAAATCACGTCATATTTTAACCGTTGTTTCTGTTCGGTCGAACTTTCCTTTGAAACCTGCATTTCTCTGTTCAGTGGAAAACTCATTTACATGTAATTCGTGTTTGTTTGTTGTTTTCTTTGTATCTTATTGTAATATTTTCATTGAAAAGAGCAAATGAGTCTGACTCTAATTTTATGTTTCTCTACTTAAGCAGGTTCATTGTGGGTTGCGGCTGTGTTATGACAGGTGAAGAGAAGTCATAGCCCTTGTATAATTTGTACAGCTACGTTAGTGAATGAAAACGTTGTATGTTCACAGTTTAAGTCAGTTGATCTTGTAATGATACTACTGAAACCATAGATGAGAATAAGCTTGCCTGTGTTTCCCAAACCACTGACGGTTTCCTACCAGCATTTAGCAGATTAGAATGGTGTATTCTGTAGTTACTCAAATCACATTTGTACGTACATCCTCTGTCGAATTCTAGACTTCTTTGTTGGTCTGTCCCCTTAATTCCCAACAAAATATAAACAATGTTATTGAGATTTTAATTGCTGCATTATTGCCTTTTACAATGCTGTGTTTTGGATGTAATTATTCTGTATTTTTTATTTGTATGTAATAATCAGTTGGATCAAGGGTCATGCTTTTCACCTGTAATGTAATTTTAGAAGCTTGTATGAGAAAACACTGACAAGTTTGTAACGTTCATAAATGTGAACTATAGACAGACACATGGCCTCTGCCTAATTGACAAGGAGTGGCACTAAGCACAAGTAGAACCAAATTACTCAAGTTGTGTACAGATTGTTAAATGTTGGACATTAATTCTGTCTGTTCAATTTCAATTATACTGTATTGATCCTAGGGATGTTGATATCATTGAGAGAGCTGTTCTCCATTTTCATTCAGACCTTTAACCAAAGACATGCTCCACAGACAGATATTCTAATTTGGCAAAAATGTTGTGTAACTGTATTTGCAAGCAATCTGAGAAACTAAAACCGGTCAAGCTGATTAATAGTGTAATAAAAAAAAAAAAAGAAAAAAAAAAAAAAAAAAGAATGACCCCTAAACTACTGTTGAGTTGAGTTTCCTTTTTCCTGTCACCTAACAGAGACAGCATGCAGGAGATGTCAATGATGTTACCTTAAAAATGTGCCCTATGATGTAAAAGCCACAAGCAAAAGGTGAAACTGTCTTGATTACTCACTGGAAAATGGGGTTTTTCCTCTGCTTCTCCTCACTTGTATTTCTTTGGAAAAAGAAACTTTAAGTACTCTTTGAAGACATTTGTTTCTTCTACACAGAAGAGTGCCCAGAAAAGTTTGCCTTAGCGCACAAATTGTGATTTTAAAGTAGTGTTAGGGTTAGGGTAATTTGCATTGAGATAAAAATCTCAATGCAAATTTAGATCAAAGCCTCTCAGTTCATAGAATGGAGTTTCATTGACTCCTAAAGCCACGATTCTGTGAAGCCAAATTTGCAGTACACTTCCTATGCCAGGAAAAGCTGCAAGTGAAGCAGATAACCTCAGTGACATCAATCACTGTGACTGCCAAACTGTGAAAATCACCCCGGTTGGCATGATAAGTTGGTGCCAGAGCTAACACATTTGGGTATATGCTGTGACAAAACCAAGCAGCCATGTTATGTAGGTCAACCTTTTAATGTGTTACCTAATGTTGCCTTAGAATACTTGAGTTTTGATATAGTAGTGCCATTTGATCTGACACTCACTAGCGTGAGTAGGCCCAACATTTCACCCACAAATTACAAAGAAGTTTAAGTCCCAACCCCAGCCCTACACAGGTTCACTTCTTCCAAACCACAACACTGACGGGTAGTCCTGCTTACCCAGATTACTGTGAAAAGACTATGTGGCTGTACAGTGACAGTTTGCGATTGATGCCTTCAGTGCACATCAGTCATCATGATAGTGGTTCCTCTGAAGTTGACTGCTCACATACAGCCACTGTGGTAATGTAAGTCGACTCATATTAACCGAGACTTTTATCACATCACACTCTGAGCGCGCGTTTTGTTTAGTACCATAACACTTTGATTCATTCAACAAAACAACATTATGAAACCCCTTAGTATCCAGAGATTAAAAACATGGTAGGTAGATCAAAGAGTTTATTGCATGAGCTCTGATCTTAATGAAAAAATAATTAATTCATTCAATGGGGGATTAATGTCTTTATCTTTAGAGGAGTGTGGGTGCTGGAACACAAACTAATGCTTGGTGTTAGGGACCCACACAAGTAGACACCTCAGTGAGTCAGCATTGAATGCTCGGCAGGGAACCAGATGGTGATCAACTGACAGTGAGGGGATTGTAGTTGCTAAAGAGTGTAGTGGTGGGGGGGGGGGGGGGTCGGGGGCCGGCTGACAGTCTTGATATTAGTGGAAGGTGAAGCCCTATGCATCAGCCCAACTGTCTGCTCACCAAATAGTGCAAGGTGACATTTAGGAACCGGTATACTGCTAATTTTTCTGAGAGGAACATATGAGATCAGACTGCCCAGGGGCTTGAACACTTCACATTGCTGTCTCTTCACACAATCCAATGTATTAGCAGTGACCTCAAATGTCACACTCACACATATGCACACACAGTAGCTCTTGCAAACACATACACAGAAAGAGAGATAGGTGAGGTTGTCATGGATGGCCAGCTACTGAACTGCAAGATGTTATGCAGGAAGTAGCACGTCCAATTAAAATGGGGTAACAAACGCTAATAATGGAAGGGATAACCTTCCATTATTAGCAAAAAAAAGGATACAGCTCACTATCACACCTCCACTAGTGTCTTAAAATGTGAAACATGTGATGAGGAAAATTGCAAGGAAACCACCTTGTGGTTAACACTATATGCATCCTCCATGACAATATAGGTGAGAAGGACTCAAGTTTAGATGTAATATATTACGAGTAAATGTAGCTGTTCTTCACAGCAACCATTGCACCTGCAAGGGATAACATTTAATTCAAATCACAAATCTAAATTTTATGTCTGTGCATGAGTGTCAGTGATGCACCTTGTCGGGTTTTTGCCCCCTTCAGGTGCTTCAGAGTTTCTTCCAATTTTCACTCGCGTCATGTCGTGTCGTGTCGTGTCACAAGAATGACTTCTAAGATAAATGCTAAAAGTAGTCAGTCCCTATATATAACCTATTCATGTGACAGAATCAGCACTGAGTGCTGAGTATGCATGTCATATATATAACATTTTTCTTTGCATCATACATTGTATTTCGTGATACAGAGAAGAGAGTTCTTTTTTCTAGTTGCATTTCGATAAGTTGCTTTTCAGGGAAAAAAAAAAAAAAAATCATCAACATGTGTCATCACTGTGCATTACTCTACATTCAAGCCTCTCAACCACATTCCACTTTTTACCGTATGTGATCACAAACTCATATTAACCAAACCAACCCAATTCAACTTCTCATGGTCTACTGATGCTACACGAGTTAACAGACTCATTGAAGGGTGTTTGGAGACGAGACCAATTTAAAGCCAAACACATTAGTACTGCATTGTGTAGTCAGTTCTTCTCTCTGTCGCTACTTGAATGAAAAAACTATTCTTCCTTAAAAATTTAACTCTTTAGACACAATCTTCTCTCCATTAGTAATCGCTCTGAATAGATGAGTAATTTTTTCATTTTGATGATGGAATATCAACCCACTCAACACACAAATTATTTGTTTTTCCCTGAATTACCAAAAAAAAAAAAAAATCCCTGTTCTAAGAAAACAGTACTGCGGTTTACGGTTCTGATCATTTTCACATATCTACCACAATGTAAAGTTTCGGTTGAACAGTTTGGAGTAAATATAAAATTTACATGTTCAAACAGCCAACTTTTATCATCTGCATCAGAGCTACTGAAAGTGAATTTACTGATTGTAAATCAAAGATCAAGCACATAAGGAAAGTTATATTACACCGAGTTCATAAGTAAACACTCAACAACAAGCAAACTGTTATCAGAATCTCTACTGTAAACAAAGACAATTACATCTTACCACTAACTCTTCTATCTTCTGATGCTTCTCAGCCCAGATGTGCTCTGTCCGATATTACATGAGCACACACTCTCCACTAATAATAGGATTTCATTGCATCAGAAATACTACCATCTGCTATCCAACTGCAATATTCCTCGCTACAGTCTCTGACACCTGCTGAAAAGGAAACTATAGAAAGCACATTTGGTCGAGCTTAACTGGCGTAAGGTTGATTCAGTTTGCAATCATTTTTTTCTTCTGTATTACTTACAGTTGGCCTGATTGTACTGAATGCTTTCAAACAACACTTGCAACACTTTTACATAATCCTCAGACGCAAAGCAACATTAAGACACGTTTGTTTCCACAACTCCAGCCAGCCGATGAATGTGAGTCTACTCTTCATTCCCCCTTTAGCTCCCTTTTGTTCTCCACCACCTCCTGACAAAATAACTGGGGTTCTGGCACCTAGGTGTGTTGGCCATCTTCATCCGTTATTTGTGATTTCTCTGATGATTGTCTTTAAATTTTTATTTTAAAAACAATTTAATCTTTCATTGAACCACAGCGTTTCTGAAGAAGATGGGTAGCGCAAAAAGCACCAAGAGCCATGGCTCCATCCTGGCTTGGTCGGGTGTCAGCCATGCTGCAGGTTGTTATAAAAATGGCCAAATGAAGATTTGAAGGCAAATAGAGGAGTCATAATGTACTCAACCATCCAGCTCTGCTTAACTCACTAACTGTCAAAAGTTGCCCTATTTAGAGGTTTTCACACCGATGTCTTAAACAGTTAAGGACCAAAGGAGGCCTCTCTATGTTCAGATTGCAGATTTCAATGAAGCCTCAACTTGCATAGCTGAACCACTGGTCTTTGTCTGCATCTTTCCTCCCACACATGAATGTTTTTGATGTGGTTTTTGTCTCAGCACGACAGCCTATTAATGTAGTGACCATCGGGTGATGCACCAGGGAAGGAAATTAGGTGTAGCGTGTACCGGCATACAGCATCTATAGGGCACGAAAATATCCCTCAAACCACTGCCCCCGTTTCTCTCTATATTTCTCAATCTCACACATGCTTTCACACACAGAGAGGTTTGGATAAAAAAAAAAAAAAAAAAAAAAAAAAAAGTTATCAGGTTCAGAAAATACATTCATTTTAAAGTTTTCATTGTTTACTTTTTGTTTTGCGTGTCCTTCCAACAACGTAGAGCACAAGAAAGACAATATGAAATTACATTCTCAATTATAATTATTTCAACAATTTACTGACAATAAACAAACAAAATAAAGAAACTTTACTTAATAGAAAGTGCTGTTTGTTTTATCAAACAATTTAGCTCATGACTGGCTCTCTCAATCACTGAGCCAATGAGGGGCAGATGAGTTGAAGAGGAGGGACTGTTGAGGCAGATGAGGAAACCACCCTGTCCCAAAGTAAAACCTGCACTCAGAGCGACATGTCACTTCAAGTTCCTTCAACGTCATGAGGTAGCTTGCCATCCACCAGGGCGAATATTCACTAAAGACCAGGTAAGTTTCTCATTCAAGTTTCCTTTATTTTAAAAGACTGAACAGCAAAGATACACTCCAAAACAGCGAATCTTTGTTCCCCTTTGCTGTGATGTACTGTAACCACAAAGTAGTGTACCGCTCTTATAGCGCTTCTTTTGCCTGTGGAGACTTTCAGATCTGGCTTCTCTGTTGTGACTCCAGTCCATTACTTTTGAGCTGCGGGGAAGCTGATTTGAGGTTCAAGTCTTGTCAAAGGATGTGTAAATCTGACATGCATGCATGGTTTTCCCCTACGAATGCAATGAGATCCTTTTGTGACTGTAAGACGCTCAAAGACTCGCTATTTATGTCACAACTCTATAAGAGTGAGATGTATATTTGAGCACCATCAGGGGGAATTTGATTTTTGCACAAGTTTGTTTACAACAAAGGTAATTACAATTACACAAAGTTAAGAAATTAAAAAAAAAAAAAAAAAAAAGTTGAAAAGTTTAGAAAGGACTGAAACCAAAATTGAGCAGCAGACAATACAACTGCAAAATATATTTAAGGCTGAGGCAGATCTTTGGGAGGCTAATACTACAGGTACAATTCATGGCGATAACTAAATAAATTAGACACAGAGCATGTAAGTGGCATAACATTAATGTGAATGGGAAGTTGTAATATATGAAGGTAAAATCTAATAAATATCTGAAACTCAAATTCATGAATTGCGCATTTACTCATTACTAACACACAGCAATGCTTCTACGCATTAGGTTTTTACATTACATAACAACAGATGACTAGAATCAGTTTGCATGTGAAATAAATTAAAGTTATTTATCATTGCGCACAGTTTACCTGCTGAATTATATTAAATTTTAGTGCAGCTGCTATGTGACCACTAATGCCTGATGATATATTATTAGGTATTATCATTAAGATCATTGTCATTTTTATTATTACAGTTAGCATTTTTGGAATTAAGATTGTGCAAAAGTAAAATTGAGTGCAAGTTGTATGAGTGAAAATGATCACAGTACAAATGTAGCTTCATATTGCACGTAGGCCGTTTTAATCTGAATCAAAAATGCATAACTTTTTGTCACTAGCTAGTTAATAAATACGAATATAACAGGTAATATCTGGCTTAATTCAACATTTTTATATAAAGTTTCCGAATGGCCGTAAATGGTGTATTGTAAACACGGATACAGTACTGCTCTATGCTCACATACGCAGACGGTTCAAATGTGTGCTCAGTTTGCAATTATGCCACATACTCTCCATATTCAATATAGAAAGTGTTACTGTAAACTCTAAAACCTTTTTTTTTTTTTTTTTTTTTTTAAATTGAGAGACATTTACCCAATCTCAGTGGTTTGCTGGTTCTGATACTGGAACCACTGCACAGTTATTTAATGCATGCTATGTGCCGTATAATCTATTTACAATACATAATCATTCAAATAATAAGTAGAATTCACATGGGTGACAAACGTGTTACAAAAAGCTAATATTCTACCCAACATATGAGGCAATCCCTGAAATGTTATTTTAAAATAATGCCTTCAAGTAGTGAAGACATTAATTCACTACTGTTCATCCAGTGCTGAATTTGATTAACGGAGAGAGAGATTCGGAGACTTTGCAACGCATTTGCAAAGATTCCAGTAACTAAAGACAACTGAATGTCATATCGTTTCACATCTACTTTCCATTTACAGTCACCATCAAGGGAATGAATGGGGGTGCAAAAAAAAAAAAAACTACTTTGTGTTCGCTCACAGCACTTGTGACCTCGGCTGCAGAAAGCGACCACACACTGTATAATCACACAAGTTCGTTATAGACATCAGACTGTTGAAATGGCACCCTTCAACCCTCCAATCATCCGGTACTTTGTACATTCACCGCACCACTTCATTTTAATCTGTGTATTCTGCATTCAAAATTATTAACTTCACATATTTCTTTAACACATTTACATATTCCAAACTTGCATTTGCTGTTTACGGTGCCTGAACAGCTATTCTTATTGTTGTTGATGTTCAAACTTTACTCATGTGTACAGTCATTAGTCATGGTTTCATATACTGTAACTGGCTTTGTGGCACCGAATATCAAAGCTTTTAGAAAACTGAGTACATTTCCACACATCAACCAGACATTCAGACACAATATCAGGCAATGATGTATCTAAAGGTTTTTTTTTTTCCTTCCTACAGAGTTTAACATGTATCTTCTGCTGTCCGTAACTAGAGCATTTTTATGTGGATTATTTTCTTTAAAAAGTCATTTGTTTTTGAGGGGTTGATGAGAGTAAAAACTACTATTACGCTTAATTTTAACAACATAAACAAATGATGAAATCTCTCTTGCTGCAATCTGCCCCCTCAAATCTCACTACAGGTAATGCTGTCTGGAAAGGATGGAACAGAAAAATGTACAAACCACAGTGAAGCATTGCATCTGTTAATCGCAATCAAATTCCTGCAGCTGATTTGCAAAGTGATTTTCCTACTTGTAGTCAAACTTATCTAGAAATGTCACAGAGCTGGTTACCAGCTAGAAAACTGATGGAACAAATTTTACAGTAGTGTGGGCATGACCTAATTAGATCTTGTTTTTGCCCCACCCCCCCAACCCCCACTCCTAAATTCTCTTTCAGATTTTTAATCACATTTCTACAAACTTCTGAAATGATCAGAATCTACAACACCCAATATTTCCACTTCCTGCAGCAGGCAGACGCTTTGCGTCGCTCGGGGTCACTCTGTGATGTCGTGATCTCAGTCAAGAGTCAGATATTCAGGGCTCATCGGCTCGTACTGGCCTGTGCGAGCAGGCGACTGGCACAGCAGCTTGCCCAAAGTGGCACAGACATCCCGGCCCACTGTACACTGGAGTGCTTCTCCCCTCACACCTTCCAGCAGGTCCTGGACTTCACTTACACGCAGACTCTCGAGGTGTCTGTGGAAGACCTGTACCTGCTGCTAAGAGCTGCTCAGCTCTTAGAGATGGAGTCACTGGAGGGTCAGTGCCAGAAACAGCTGGACACCCTTGACTGTAGAGCCGTGGACAGGGACAAACAAGGGGAGATGAAGGATATCAAGGAAGAAAAAGAGATAGATCAAAAGAAAAACGCAAGCCCTGTTCGAGAGAAGAAACTCCAAGAGGCAAGCAAGAACAACATCGTGGAAAACCTCGCACCCACAGATTCCACTAAGTACCACAAAAACTTGTCACCCCCAAGAAAGAAACACAGACTGCTCCCTTCATCATCAAAAGTCAACAACAGAGACAATGTTATTGCTGGACCTGCTAGCAACAGTACCACTTTCTCTCCTCCCTGGACCTTCTCCTCGAACATGTGGAGCTCTGTGACCACCCTGAGGCAGATAGCAGAGAGCTATTCAAACTTAATCGCATCGCACCCTCGTCAGTCCCCAAATCAGTCCACAGCAGATTATCCATTCTCCCTCTGCACTCCCCCCCACATGCTACCCATACTGGCCTTTCAAAACCCAGTTCGCAACTCTGTTATGGGTTACTCAGACTTTTATCCACGTTGTACACAAAACCTTTACACCGGAGCAGCAGGGATGGGAGGCATACTCAAGCAAGGCCTATTGAAAAGAAAACCCAGCCAGAGAGAATTTAGCAAGGTCACTCACAGTGTCGAGCAAAGGTAAGTCACCATTCAAACAGTGTTAAAATTTTTATTTTAATTCACTGTCTTCCTATTTGGTCTCAGAGTCATTTAGATCCCCTGATGTGCTCATTTGTTCCCTTGTGACAGCTAAAGCACCTGACTCACTGCTGTTTGGGCAGATGAGGCGTGTGATTGAGCCTTTCCTACTTGATCTTTCCAACTAGAGCAGTTTCACCTGTGAACCCCTTTCTTCCTCGTCAGTCCTACACACACACACACACACACACACACACCTATATATATATATATATATATATATATATATATATATATATATATATATATATATACATATATACATATATACATATATACATATATACATATATATACATATATATACATATATATATATATTTCCTTCACTTCTGGATAAAAACAATATAAGTGGTAAAGTTGGATTGAATATCTGGTGGGCTTTGGTTTTAGGTGACTTTCCTCCTTTTTTCAGTTCTATACATATTCTGTAGATTTCCACACGATGTACCTAAACAATGTGTTAAGGGGAGCCCCCTAAATTTCTCCCCTCCTTTGCAAAATTAAAGAGTTTCCACCCACTGAAACAGTTTCAGTGTTTAGACTGGCCAAGGCTGCACCACAAAAAATGTTTAGTTTTTATTTGTGGAAATAATGGGTGTCACTTCATCATTTTCCTCTTTCTACTCATTATTTGAAATTTAAAAGGTGCTGTAAAGTGAGTGACGATGGACAAGAATTAAACAATGTTTAAATGTCATCTGTGATGAGATACAATGTCGTAGAATATGCAGGTTGATACATTTTCAATATTATACAAAATTATATGATAGGAAATTACATTTTAGTTAATTTTTAGTGAAATTTTACTTTACCTCTGTGATGTATCTCTGGGAAGAGTAAGACTACTTCTTCTTTTTTGACCGTTGCTTCTAACTGACTGCCTCTAGATAATTGTAATAGATGTGATCCATTTGTATTTTACAACCGTTGCACCGTTTTCCATAGTTATGCTCAAGTACCCAAATCTATCACGGAGAAAGTTAAAGACTGCAGACACTGCAAAACAAGTCTCCTGGGTGATCCATTGCTGCGGGAATCAGCCTCCACACCATCAGGTAATGTTTGTTCTATTAATGATCACAATACAGTGAACACACCATTATTTTCTATGACGCGTGATTAAGGCCGTAGCAATGACTTTTTTGCATGTAACTGATCAATTTGACAAGACAGTATGACAGTTCTTGCTATGACCCCTAACCTCAGTAGACTCATGATACTTACTACGTAATGGAAAGTGATAAAGAGAGTTGTGGTTTTTAGAGCATGGTGCAGCAGGAGCAGTACTGTGGTTACTAGATTCAGCTAAATACATGCAGTACAGTATGTTCTACATTGTGACAGCGGTTTGTCCTATGTCACACATATGGATCGATTATAACAACTTTGATTAATTAGCGATAAGAAAGTCCCTGCAATAACACAAAAATTGACTACACCAGAGTTTTGTGGTTATGGGCACAGGTGTGTGTAAGAACTTTGATCTTGGAGAATCTTGTGCTGATAAATATGTTTGTCTGTCTCCCACTCAATGGAACATTATGCTCATACTTCAAGAGAATACTCTTACAGACGTTGTACTCCACAGCAGCAGCGAATATCTTCAATTTGTCTCTAATTTAGAGTTTAATACCTGAATATGTAAAATGTGTAACAACATACAGACAAAAGGAGGACAAAGTAAGCATCCAAGTATCCGTATTGAATGTTGCTAGGTGAATTTATCTTTTCCATCTTTCCACTTTTTCGCTGAAATTTTATAGTGTATTTCAATTGGGGACAGCACAGGAGATTAACAATATTTGTATTAGATGCTGGTAGTCTTAAAGAGAGAACTGAAGAGAAATATTGGTCAACAAGTATGCTAATGACAAACAGTCTTCCTGGGATGTGAAGAATGGTGAGCATTCAATTATTGTGGTTTTCTTTCAATCTCTCCTTTTACAGCATACCCCTCCCCTTCATACTTCAGCATCCTGTCTGTACTGTGAAGCCGAAGTTCTTACAGAGAAAAAAAAAAAACACAACTAAAAAAAGTCTATAATGTCTCAGAGACTTCAGAGCTGTTAAAGTGACACCTTTGTCATTATAAAACAATCACCAGGATGCAGCACTTGTGCTGACAGGAAACTAAGCTTCCAAAAATTTATGTTTTGTTTTGCAACTGGATACGGACCATAAACACACCTCTTCAAGATTATTTTGATTTTAGGTATAATTAATTAATGTATTTCATTAACCATCTAAATTTAAATAAGCATTATAACCTACTGGAAAAAACTGCCTTCACAAATGAATTATGGTGGCAACACATGGTTATTTAGATTAGTGATTTGTGTTAAAGGTAAAAAGCAGTACTTCACACCAGTACAGTTTTGCAGACCAATTACAGAATTTTTTCATCACTGTTGTGTCAATTTTATTTATTTTTTTTCTTGGAGGGGGGAAAATTCATCAACTCATTGGCCACCAACGCCGCTGCCTATAAGACCTAATGTGTGACAACAGACCGACAATTCTTACCACGTTTTTGTGAACAGCTCGGCCAGTTCTGCCCACCGCAAAATTCACACCTTCACCTGTTTTTGCCCCGTCTCGTTGTTTGCGCAGGTGAGGCTTACACAGGGTGTCGGTTCTGTGGAAGAGAAGACGTGGTGCAGCATGAACCACAATCCAATCGACAAGACCACAGAGGCGATAAACCCTACCAGTGCCAACACTGCCCTAAAAAGTTCAGCCTGAAGCATCAACTGGACACACACCACAGAGTACACACTGGTAAACACACCGTTCACTATCTATTCAATCTTATTTTCCAAAGTGAAGAGAGACTATCTAAACTTTAGCATTGTACATTAGATATCATTTAAATACCATCCCTGTTGATGAGTATGGACATTAGAGTAATATTAAAATTCAGCCTACGTCATGGGACGTGAGAGACAGATCATCTATTAGCATAGTGTTTATGAACAAAAGGGAAGATTTATGACTATTTTCCAATGAATTCTTAACAAGTCCTTTTTAATTTTTGAGCCAATGTTTTCTTTTTCACTTTAAGCACTTTACAGCGAGATAGTGAGATTTCTATATTTTATACTTTTAGTAAGTTAACCCTAAAACAAAACTGAATCTTATGTTCTGTTTAGATTTTTGGCCAAATGTGCGGTCTATTCAAACACACACATATGTTATCTTACATCTATTTGGTGTTTTTGTCACATCAACATACAAATCATAGAACATTTCTGATTATTTAAAAACTAAGGCCCAGTTTGTTAGAATTAAGCAATGAATAAGTGACAGCCGACTATAGTGTATGTAATTAACAGATGGAAAAACACTGGCAGAGAATGTACTTCACTTTCTACTACTAGAGATACAAAGCCCCCTCTCAAGTAATCACACACCCCTCCCTCCATTGCCTTCCTTCCTGTGGCCCCATTCTCTCTTTTCTCTGCTTGAAGGAGAGAAACCCTTTGAGTGTCGACTCTGTGGCCAACGCTCACGGGACTACTCAGCTATGATCAAGCACTTGCGGACTCATGGTGGGGCAACACCCTACCAGTGTACGGTGTGCCTGGAGTTCTGCAACAGCCTGGTCGCCATGCAGAGACATGTCAAGAACCACGCAGTCCAGGACTTCCCGTCTGACTGGAGCATCAACAAAACCTACCTGTACATCTCCCACATCTAAACCAGACAACACAGACACCTCAATCTACATAAAGTTCTCATAAGTGTGGCTGTAGTTTTTGTCTCTTGTGATGTCATTACATCTGAGCCAACATATCCCATAAATCATAACACATTAGAGGCACAAACTCAGGCTATTTCAGGTGTGGCAATAACTCCTAAGCAAACAGTGACTGATCTTAATTCACATTTACAAAAATATAACAGAGAAATGCAGCAGTAATTTCCACTGATAAATTTATTTCACCCATTTGTCATTAGCACTTACGTGTATATGTGCATTAAACCCACATCAACAGCTCATCCTCACTAAATGACGCAGGCATCTATCCTCTTAGTTTCATTATTACAATGGTTGTGTAAACTTTGAGTTTGACCAAGGCTTATAGCGCCCTCATGAGGGCATTTATATTAATGCTCAACCAGCAAGCACATGTTGAAATGGAAGTACATTAGACATCACATTTGCTGCTGGGCAAAAGAGATTTTTTCAAAGTACTGGCACTTACTACAACTAGGGGGCGGCAGTGGCTAAGTGGGTTGGGACTTAGCTTGGTCCCTACTCGGACAACGAAATGCAGAGTGTGGATTAGTGGATGCCATCACCGCCTCCCTTGAGCAAGGCACCGCCCCCCCCCCCTCAAAAAAAAAAAAAAAAAAAAAAAACGCGCCAGGTCCCAGAGTGAAGGTCTTGCGGTGACTTGCAGACTCATGGTGGGGCAACAGGAACCTCTCCACATGTTCACATTATATATGGGATCCCTGCATGTGGTTGTTTGGGCCTGTATATGTATGTCAGAGTGTACATTTTATTTAATTGTGTGTACGATTACAATAAAAGATTATGTCTCTCTCTAGTCTACTGACTAGATTTAATCTGATTTAATCTGAATACTTGATTCCATGATATATTTGCTCCCCAGTTAAGATGAGTCCTTTCCAGTTTGTCCTTTAAAATTGGGACTTTGTTGTGGTCCTTTTATTAGCAGACAAAGCAATAAGGGAACTGTTGAAGAGGCAAGAAAGTCCATTCATGTCAGGCCTTGACAGTTTGAGACAAAAGTTATTGAAATTCCACATTTGATAGTGTTTGTAAGTTTAATGTAGCCTGTATTTCTGTAACACTGGCAAATACCAAAACTGTCAACCAGTGCCTCATAAGTCTTGTGTGATTTGATTGTTTGAGATGAAAATCTAGTGGCAGTTTTTCCAGTGAGTGACAAACAATAATGCAGGGATTTCATGTTTTTTTCACTCTTCCATTAGTTAATATTCTGCAATGTAATTCATTTACTGCCTAAAACTTCAAATGCATGGATAGTGCGATAGATGACTGCCATACCGCTCTAAAAGCACTATGCAGTATTGATGATATGTCAGTGGGGTTAGCCCAGCTATCCTCGGTCTGTCATGACGATGTCACCACCCACAATGCTTCCTTCCATTGAAGGAGCTTTCAATGAAGCCCTTTCAAGCTTGTTTTCATTGATTAATTAATTTGTTAATTTGTACAGCATTATCTTGGGGTACATGGGGTGTGAGTAATTAAATAAACGTGTTCACTTACAGCCCATAATAAACTAATATAGCATGTTTCATATCACACATCAAATAAATAATAGCTCAGTTCTTTGCAATAACTATAAAAGACATGCTCATGTTAAAGGAACTAGTGGGTGTTCAGAGGACAATTGGCTCTCCCTCTGCGCTAACGAATGCACCTCGGATGACCCGAGGTTCCAAGGTTTGCAGACTACGCAACGGCCTAATCCAGGACGGTGGGGAGTCTACCTACAGGCACAAGGTGGAAAAACTAGTCTTCTGGTGTGGTCAGAACCACCTGGAGCTGAATCCGCTCAAGACGGTGGAGATGACAGTGGATTTCAGGAGAATGCCGCACACCCTACCCCCTACCCCCACAGTCTTCAACAGAACAGCGTCTTGTGTGGACTCATTTGATTTCCTGGGAACCACAGTCTCCCAGGACCTGAAGTGGACCTCCCATATAGACTCTGTCAGGAAGAAGGCCCAGCAGAGGCTCCAGTGAGGAAGTTCAGCCTGCGTCAGGAGCTGCTGGTCATCTTCTACACCACTCCACGACAAACATTTCTAATATTTTTAATGTTAATGTATGTATATATATATATATATATATATATATATATATATATATATATATATATATATATATATATATATATTTATATATTTTCTTTTCTTTCCCGTGACAGGTCCAAGATAGAAACACTAACCAAATTCCTAGTATGTTTACACATACCCGGTAATAAAATATTTTTACTTTCTTTTCATTTATATAATTTATTGTTGTCAAAGACTGTATTGCTTTCTCTCAAAGGTAATTCCCATTGCACAAGCACAATATAAGCTGGTATGTTGCGATAAGTTTTTGTTAGTTTGTAGGAAAAGCATTACTAACTGTATAAAGAGCGGCTCTGAGCAGTAACAAACAGACTCTGGACCTGAACGCTGAATGTCATTCTACATTGTGGAACCAACTCACCGACATAGCTGCAAAGCAACAATGGAAGTAGAGACGTCATCAGCTGGCGGAGTAACAAGCCGCCATTATGAAATCTGCATTCACAACTACTAATTAGTGATGGGCGTATCGACATGTCGATACTCTACTACTACGATACTCTTTCGCATCGATTAGTCGAAAGTATTGATATTATTTAGCAGCTAAAAATAAAAGCGCGCGTGTTACTACCACCAACCTCTTAAACTAACTTACTCCGAAGTTTTGTGTTGAAACACCCCCGGCGGCACACACTTGGACTAGTCCACGCATGTCACGTGACAAGTAGAAAGTTTCGACCCGAGTTAGCACTCAATGTTTTTGGCCAGTTAGCAACAACTTAGCATGCGTCATCACAGAGCAATGGCTGAGAGAAAAGGAGTGTGGTAACCTTTGACCTGTGGGGGAAAAAACTACGACAAAGTGTGTTTTGGGTGATAGTAATAGTCATTTGACTTGTATTTAAAGTTAAAATACGGCCTTAAAATTTGACTTGATTTTTTTTTTAATCACAATATCGGCTTCGATTAAACATGCCAGAAAAGTAATCTGTATCGTACCGATTCATTCAAAGGAGATATTTAATAAAAATCTTCTGCATGTTGCTCAGTTTTCAAAAGTCAGCTGGAAACAACAATTCAGTTAAAACCAGCCAGCACAAATGAATGTCATTCCAAAAGAGACAGCAAGCTTAGTGAACATCTCATTTCATCTCATTACCTGTGCTGCTGCTGTAAAAAAAAAAAACTTTTTTCATTCATCTTCTACCGCTTATCCGTCCCTAACCCTCACTCTCAGACCCACAGACAATTTAGCGTCACCAATTCATCTAAACATGATGTCTTTGGACGGT